>NC_041393.1:165904267-165979890 GCF_002162155.2 Triticum dicoccoides
TTCCTGATGTACTCCCAGTCAACCCATCTCATATCATAGACTATAGGCTTCTTGTCAAGCAGCACTGTCTCATAGAAGTCTTGCTATTCCTTTGTATGGAACCTGTAGTCCACAACAGTTCTTCTCCTGACTGCATAGGGATCAATCAATCTCCACTGTCTGAGTCCTGCATCCTTCCTCAGCTTCATGTCCTCAGCTACTAGATGAACATCATTGTGATCTGGAATTTTTGGCTTCAACTTCCTCAAGACATGTGTCTCATCATCATCTTCTTCTTCTATAGCAGCTTCAGGCACTAGGGCCTTGTTCTTCTCTCCGGCAGGAATATTACTTGTATTCCTCTTGGGTGTAGCTTTGGGCTTTGGAGTAGCTGCCTTGGGAGCTTCTTTAGGCTTTGATGAAGCAACTCCTGACCTGATAGCATCTCCCATAAGCTTTTGAGCTTTAGGTGCTGGTGCAGCAACCTCTTCCTCTTCTTCTTCCATCATGGAAGGCTTTCCAACAACTCTGGCCATGGTCTTCTTGACCCTTTCCTTCCTTTTCTTCCCTTCTGCATCAGCCTCTTTGGGTTCAGATTCCAAAGGTACTTGAGTAGAGGCTCTGGCTTTAGACATGGGAATTCTTCTTGCAGGTGCTTTGGTCCTCATACTAGGCTTAGTGGTAGCAGCTGTGTCATATTTCTTCTTCAGCACCTTCTTCTTGGAAGTGGACTCATCCTTAACAGCCACATAGTCTTCATCCTCAGAATCTGAGGTTCTCTTCTTTCTGGCCCTGGTGGCTCCTTAGGTAAGTTGCCGGGTGTGCTCCTGCTACCATCATAGCTGCCAGAGGGACTAGTGCCCTCACTCAAGTGAACCTGCTCCTCAGACTTGTTCTGACTGTCACTCTGATCTGACATGTTGGAAACACTGACAGTAGACCCTGTGAATAGATATAGATGAGGTAGAGTAGATGAGCATCACAAAATACAAAGGTTTTTGCAAAAGAATGAGTCAAAAACTTAGTTTTAGTTTTCCACAGAAAGCATTTCGGATCTACCGATTTGCAAACTCGGTGATATCGAAGCAGCTTTTGGAACCTAAACTAGTGAACTCGGTCAGACCGAGTCACAGTTCGGTGGCACCGTGACTGCTAGGGTTTCACAAAGTCCTGAACTTGGTCACACCGATTTGCAATTCTCGGTCAGACCGAGAATCACATGTGCAATGGCCGTAGCCAAATCGGTGGAACCGATTTCTACAACTCGGTTGGTCCGAGATGGTTTTGGCGGAAACCTAACCCTAAATTTTCAATCCACAACTAAACTACAGAGTGTTTTCGCTGGATAGGATGATCTCAATCGTGGCAAGAGATATGGAAAAACAATGTGCTAGGAATCAGAGTGAGATTAGCACAAGGATCAAGTCCATACCCTAAGTGCGGCGATGGACCTGCTACGGCGGCAACAGTGGAGACGATTCCCGTTGACGGCGGAAGAGACCAGCAGCGGGAGGTAGCTGGCGAAGAGGAGGACGATCTGTTGACGCAGGGAGGCAGGGCAGGCTGAGCGCGGGCGAAGGGGTTCGGAGAAATTTCCAAATTTTGGCCCGGGGATCTATATAGCCTGACCCTGTCGGTGTGACCGAGTGGAACAACTCGGTGGCACCGAGATGCATAACTGCAAGCAGTTACTACAACTCAGTATGACCGAAAAGGTCAAATCGGTTGCACCGAGATTGAAAACCTAGATCGACTTAGTGATCTCGGTATGACCGAAATGGATTTCTCGGTCAGACCGAAACACACAAAGAAGTTTTGGAAGTTTAAGTCTATGACGAATCGGGGACTCCGAGTGCTCCTCACATATAGTGGTTCGAACTTGATCAAACTTTGTGATGTAGCATGAATAGAGTTTGAGACTAGAAAAGCATAGATAGCTAGAGAAGGTTCTTAGGCATTCTTGTCCATCCACTTGGCAAAAGAAAAGAGACCAAACAATCAAAACTACAAGTGGATGTCCTCGAATGAGTAAAATATGCAACCAACATGCTCACATAATAAAATGACAAATGAAATATGTCGCAAAGCATGCACAACCATTCTAGCATCTATCAAGCGATTGGCAATGACTAGGTCATCTACATATGAGTATATTGACTTAGGAGTCAAATGAGACCATTTGATCATAGGTCATACTCATTGTTTAAGCTCAAGTGGGGTTGCCACTTTTACATAATGCATTGTTGTGTTCACACCATTAGAGTTGCTTTAGCTCAATTCTTAGAGTAAAGCTCCCCCTAGATGTGAGATCCCCCCTAAGAGGGATTAACTAACCTTGGGTTTTGTCGATGATGACTTCATGTAGGTGTTGAAGATGTGGATGCTCAATGTTGATGTAGATCATTTGGAGCAATCCTTTGGAGTGAGTTGCACTTTCAATACCTACACGGGTTAGTCCCACAAGGAACAAGCAATGATATCCATAGACATAGAGTGATGCACACACAAGATGATGTCTATGAAAGCATTAAGTTACCTTGTCCCTTGTCTTACCAACAAGAGGGTTTGTGACTCCTTGAACTAGTGCAAGATGTGGAAGTTGATTGCACTTGTCCTTGCCAAAATGATAAGAGTGAAGTATGTTGGCGGAGTCACCCTCAAGAACTCTCTAGTTCTTCTTCTTCGGAATCCACACCATCTTTATGGGAATCCTTGGAGTTGTAGTCATACTTGATGAAGTAGAACTTGATGTAGTCTTGGGAACCCACTTGACCAAGGCCTTGGGAGCTTCTTCAAATGCATCAATCTTCTCTTGAAGCTTATCCTTGCATTTTTGCTTGTGGTCTTGTGGTGGAAGATCATCTTGAGCTTGTGTCCATTTGAAGGAAGTAGGATCATACTTCTCTTGTTGAGGAACAAACTTCGTCTTGGGGTATTGATCTTCTTCCCACTCAACTCCATTGGCATTGAACTTTCGTTCAAAACCAACACCTTGGTTCTTCCGGTGCCTTCCTTGCTTGCGTACAATTTCCTCGAATTGCTTACTCCTGACACGGCTCTTGTAAACATCTTTCTCTATAATTCCCTTCAATAAGCTATTTTCTTGCTCAAGTGTAACTTGGCTAAGAGAATCATTAGTGGAATCAAGAGAACTACTAGAAGCAACAACATTGGATTTAGCATGATTATTGTTACTACTAGAGGAAGAATACTTCTTGTTCTTGTTACTAGACTTGACTTGAGGCATGTAAGTAGATAAGAGTAAACGCTTGGCAATGTAATAAGAACTTTTCTTGCGAAGATCATCATTGGTTGCCTTTACGAACTCATGCTCTTGCTCGAGGTTGAGCTTTTCAAAGCGTAACTTCTCATGAGTCCTTAAAAGTTCTCGATGATCTCCTAAGATAGTTTCATGAGCTAACTTAAGAGTGTTTAGTTCTTTAGTTAGAAGCTCAATCTTCTCCTTATCATTGTCATTCGTTTTATCTTGATTAGCATGATTAATTGACGTTTCATCATAGTATTCATCACTAGAGTTGTCAACAAGTAAATCATCATCACCTAACAAGTCATCTTCATCACTATTGAAATCAACATACTCGGGGTGAGTTACCTTAGGGCCTTTAGCCATGAAGCATTTTCCAATTCCTTCATCTGGTGAATCAAATATGTTGTAGGAGTTGGTCGACACAAGTGCTAGACCGGCAACACCTTCATCTTGAGTATGTTCGGAGTCGGAGTGATAGCTTCTCTCGGAGTGATGTTCAGAGTCGGAACCGGATACCCATTCACCAACATGAGCTTGATGTCTTCATTTTGGGTAGCTCTTTGATGACTTGTCCTTCCTTTCTGAATCCTTGCTTCTCCGGGATGTTCTTTGTTCAAAATGATCATCTCTACTCGTTCTCTCTCTTGGCGGTGATTCTTCTCTTCTACTTCTTCTCTTGGGAGAATCTTCTCTTCTTTTGTAGGGTGCCGTACACTCATTGGAATAGTGTCTGGGTCTCCCACAATTGTAGCAATTGCGCTCTCGACTGGAAGATCTTTTCTCATTGTAGGACCTTGACTTGGAGCTTCTTTCTTTGCTTATACTCTTGTAGAATTTGTTGAAGTTCTTCACCATTAAGCTCACTTCTTCATTGAAGCTTTGTTTCTCACTTGATGATGTAGGGGCTTCACATGAGGCTTTGTAAGCACCACTTGACTTGTTGTGAAGTTCCTCCTTATCCTTGAGTGACATATCCTGAGCAACAATTCTTCCAATGACCTCCGTTGGCTTGAGATTCTTGTAGTTGGGCATCATTTGGATCAATGTGCACACGGTATCATATTTTCCATGCAATGCTCTTAGGATCTTCTTGATGATGAATCTGTTGGCCATCGCTTCACTTCCTAAGCCCGCAATCTCATTTGTGATGAGAGCAAGCCTAGAGTACATTTCAGCGACGCCTTCACCATCCTTCATCTTGAACTTGTCAAGTTGACTTTGAAGCACATCCAACTTGGATTCCTTGACGAAGTCGGTACCTTCGTGCATATCTATCGGCGCTCTGGGAACGGGGGTCCCCAGACTTGCTTGCCTACGGCCTGCGGCGTGGCTCAAGTGGTGGCCCAGTACGGCCCATCTTCATCAGCACAAGACTCAAGACCCTCGCGAGGGGCCAAGCCTCGTGGGGTGGACGACACGGGACCTCCTCAGGAACTGCCTCGCCAGGAAGGCTCGCGAGGAGGCGGAGAGATCAAGGCAGGGTACCTCGCGAGGTGCTCATGACGCAAGCCATGACAATCGAGACCAGGCGGGCGCCAGGCGGGCGCCGGCCTGCGCAGTGTCCTTGTTTCCTCTTTGGTGCAAAGGGGGCAAGCAGAGGCGTGGAGTACCGAGGCATCAGGCAAAGGTTGCCATTTCAGAGGAACAAGACCAAGACCTGCGGAGCGGCAGGATGGAGGTCACCGTGGAGCCCAAGACGGTGTCACCACCAGTGCCTTTGGCAGCCGAAGACCAACTTTAGTCAGGATAACTTGTACTAGATGTTCCCCTTCAAAATGCCCGTTGTTGGCGCCCTTCCCGATCAATATTTGGGAAGAGGACTAGGGCCTCTATAAATAGGACTAGCCACCACAGAGTAGAGGGGGATCAAGCACCCATCAGACAGAGAGGCGATTGAACTCACCCAAGCAGTTCATCGCACCAGCTCAAGAACACCTCTCGCGAGGTTGTTCTTCCCCTTGTACTATTCATCATCAGCCCCTGAGGAAATCCACCACACCACACACTGGAGTATGGTATTACACCACAACGGTGACCCGAACCAGTATAAATCTTGCATCCCTTGTGTTGTTCATCGTTTAGCTTAGATTCTCACGAGGTGATCGGATCTGGATCGGTAGGGGAGAAGATCTTCGTGCACACCCCAGAGTTCCAACCTTAAGGGTCTGCCGGAATCCAACATCCGACATTTGGCGCGCCAGGTAGGGGTGCGCCAGAATCTTTCTTCCGCTGTTTCGCGTTCGATCTTCTGTCGTGTCCATGGATGACGCTCGCCGGGCTCGCGCTGAGCATCGGGCTGCTCTCGCCGCCCGCGTCACCCAGACGGCTCCCGTCGGTGGGTGTCCCCGTCGTTCCCCGTTGCCTGCCGCCAATGCCGCCACCGGCCTGGCGGGGAACGAGCAGCAGGCCTCGTTGCTGCATCCTTTGGTGCGGTGGGAAGGCCGCACCGCCACCCCGTCGCTGACTCCAGCTGGTTTGTCGTCCCATGCCCGTCGCGCCCCCGCGGACGCGCACGCCTCACTGCGCCTGGCGCCTGAGCTCCTGCACTACCGTCCCGTCAATGACCTCTATGAGGAGTGGCTCGCTCGCATCACCGAGCTCGTCAGCGCCGCAGGGGGCTCCCCTACACCGTCCCTCTCGCTACCTCATCCTCCGACCTGTGCAGGAGGCGCAGATCAGGAGGCACCTCCACCACCTCCTCTCCAAGAAGGAGCCCTGGCTCCAAGGCGCGCGGCCCCAGGACGAGATCCACCGCGTCCGGCGCCCGCGCGATAAGACAGGAGTTGCCAAGAAATCCCTCGTCCCCAAGAAGGTGCTCGCATGCTCCCGGCACCGGTGTGCCACGACCGCATCTGTGCGCCAGCACGTCAAGACCACGCGTGGCTCCAAGCAGCGGCGCGAGGTAATCCCCAGGAGCAAGCCCTGCACCAACAGAGAGCTCCGGTAGCCACCGCAGGCTGCCGCACCTTCACCACCGAGCTACGCAGTGTCGCCTGCCCGGGTAAGTTCAAATCTGACTTGCCTCCTCGCTACGACGACACCGCCGACCCCGCAGAGTTCCTACAGCTCTACGAGCTGGGCATCGAAGCTGCCAACAGGGATGAAAAGGTCATGGCGAACTGGTTTCCCATGGCACTCAAGGACGACGCCCGCACCTGGCTCCTGAACCTGCCTCCTGGCACGATCTCCTCCTGGGACGAAATGCGCACTCGCTTAATCGCCAACTTCCAGGGCACTCGCGACTGCCCGCCGGCCGTGGGTGACCTGCGCCGCAACAAGCAACAGCCCGGCAAGACCTTGTAGAAGTACATCCAGCGCTTAAACAACGCTTGCCTCAAGATTCCCAGGGTAACCGAGGAGGCCATCATCTCGGCATTCTCTGATGGCGTCCGCGACGTCAAGATGAAGGAGGAGCTGGCGATCCACAAAGATCTGTGTACATCTCTGGAGCTGTTCAACCTGGCGACCAAGTGCGCAAGGGCTGAGGAGGGACGCCTCTCCTTTCTCGAGCTCCCGGCGGCAGTTCCAGAAGAGAAGAAAGCCAAGGCCAATGATGTGAAACAGAAGGGAGCAGCCGTGCCCGCAGCAGATCCGGACACGAAGCACTTCAGGGACCAGCCGGAGTCATCCAAGGGCAGCCGGTACTGTGTGTACCATGATCTCCACACCCATAACACCAACGAATGCCAAGAGCTCAGGGCCGTGCGAGAAGGCCGTGTCGGTCGATGCCCCGAGCGCAATGATCAGGGCTACGGCCGAGGCAGAGCAAGAGGTGGAGGACGATGGGACGACTGCGGCCCTTGCCAAGGGTGGCGTGACCGGCCTCGCGAGGACCGCTGGCAGGACCAGCCTCGCGAGGGAGCTTGGAGGGATCAGCCTCGTGAGGATTGCCCGCAAGGCAACGCAGGGTTTCCTCCTCTGCCACCACCACCAAGAAGGAATGAAGACCATCATCAGGACAAGGGGGCTGGGGGCTTCCAGGAGCGGCGTGCAATCGCTTGCGTCTTGGGCGGTGCTGAGGCCCCAGCCTCTCAGCGCATCTTCAAGCAGTTTGCTCACGAGGTGAATGTGGTCCTTCCCAAGCTTCAGGCCACGCGCCCTCTCAGGTGGTCTGCGTGTGCCATCACATTCAGCTCGGCCGATCAGCTCAAATGTGCGGCAACAACCGGTGTTCTCCCGATGCTTTGCTCCCCAGTCATCAGCAATGTGCAAGTTACCAGGACCCTCATCAACGGTGGGGTAGGGCTCAACGTCCTGTCCGTCGAGACGTTCAACAATCTTCAAGTGCCATATGATCAGCTTCAACCAACCAAGCCTTTCCCAGGAGTCACTAATGGTTCCACTGTCCCGATAGGGCAGGTCCGCCTCCCTGTCACCTTTGGACACCGCAAGAACTACCGTACCGAGCTCATTGACTTCGACGTCGCTCACATTCGCCTGCCATACAATGCCATCCTCAGGTATCCAGCCTTGGCCAAGTTCATGGTAGTGACTCACCATGGCTACAATGTCCTCAAGATGCCAGGAAGTGGCGGGGTCATCACGGTCCCCTATGAAGTGAAGGATGCAGTGTGCTCTCTCGAGCGCGCCTTCCAAGCTGCGTCAATTGAGGACCCAGGCAGCAAGGGTGGAAACCTTCCTGAAGCAGCTCCCAAGAAGAAGAAGACGTCACCTAGCCCAAGGCCTCATGAGGCAGGCACCTCCGGAGGCGTCACGTATGGACATGCGCCCAACCAAGGGGCGCCACCCTCTGTCGCATAGGGAGGCGCGTCCAGCGCCCTCCTCAGGTAGGGCTCGGGGGCTCTCTCTTGGGGAGCCACTGACTTTGCCGAGATCACGACGGAGGCGCTCGGGCACCACATGGAGGCGTGCTTCGCGGCACGCTTCCGTCAGGAAGGCATAAAGCAAGGAGGGCTCAACCCTCAGGAGTTCATCACCAAGGTCACTTAGGAGTTGCAGGAATCGAGAATCATGCGTGGCAACTGCCGCCTGCCCGGCGTAGCTCCCCATCCAGGCGAGGATAGCGGGCTGCATGTATGCATCGACTACCCAGGGCTCAATCGAGTCGCGTCTCAGGAGCGCTTCTGGCCTTCGCGCATGTGGTGTTGTGCAGTTCCACCGCACAACTACGTTCGCATGCCCTTCGGTCTGCCGAACGTGGCTGCAGCCCGCCAGCGCGTGATGAGGAGCATTCTAGAAGCTCAGGTGGCAAGGCATCGCGCACTCCTGGAGGAAATGGAGATGGACCTCGCCGAGCCGCCCGGACCTCCCAAGCCTCCCGAGGCTCGGACCTCCTCGGGCTCGTGAGGATTGGCTTCTTCACCGCGCACCGTCAACTACTCTGACACTCGCTCTACAATGGTATCAGGTGACTTCTTTCAAGTTTCGTTTCAGCTGGGAGCACCCTCAGGGCTACATCATTCCCAGGTCGCATGGGTTAGTCCCTGCGGCATGTATCCGTTTTGCTCATGTCTTCAGATTACCTTGTGGGGGCACCCCTCATGCTGCATCATCCCCAAGCCGCTCGGGCCTGACCCAGTGGTGCTTGCCTTTCTCTACATCTATCTTAGTTGATTTGCTTCTTCATGCTTAACCTGCTTGAGATAATCGCCTGCTCAATTGACACCTACCTTTGTAGCCGCTCGCTCTGGCACGGCGCTTGCGCATGGGTCCGTCCCTGCAACACCGACAAATCTGGGTGGTCGAGCTTTGGCCGCGGCAACCCTGCATAGCGCTACCTCACCAGGCCCTCAGTGCCTCAATCACTCCCTCAGAGCAACCAATGGATGGCTGGAAGCCATCAAGGCAGCCCTTGTTTTCCTCGTGTTGGTGTACATGATCCTCCTAAGTAAATAGAACGATGGGCATCGTGAGCTCCCTCTCCCTCTATCCCGTGCAATCCGCTTGCGCGTTAAAAGGGGGGCGCCCGAGCATCGCGACTCACGGGCTCTTATTGGCTCTCCAGCCCTCACCCCCTAGCCTTGACCCGCGGTATCGCGACCTGTCATACCAGCGGCGGCTGAGCTCGCTCGAGGGCCTGGACCTGAGGACGTAGAGCATAAAGGAAAGTGTCGGGAAGAAGGGGAGGAGCTCACGAGTACCCAACCCAGCGACACCCCAGTTGCCGGCACGCGGGCCATGCACCTTGCCGGATAACAACTCCAAGCCCACGAGATAAGTCACGCCTCTGCAGACGCTAGATCAACACAACATCAAACCCTCGCCCAATGTGGCTCTGTCATGGCGACGCTACCTTCCTTTCTCGCCCAGCGGAGGCTGCTTGCGCGCTAAAGGGGACCTCCTGAGCATCGCGCCTCGGGGACTTTTACTGGACCTTGGGACGCTCACCTCTTGGCCTTGACCACGGCATTGCGACCTGGCATACCAGTGATGGCTAAAGCCTGCCTGGGAACCGGGACCTATCAGCGCAGAGCACCAAGCCCTCGTGAGGATAGAAAGGAGGAGCTGAGCCGGGACATGACAAGCATCTCGCATCGATTCATAATAAGGATAATATTCACAAAAGGCATGGCAGACGCCTTACATACCCCCGCGCGGTGCTACTTTGATTCCTCGCAGGGAAAAAAAGGCGCTAATCCTAAGGAACGCTAACTACGCGCGCCTCCATAGGAGATGCCATCATCAACAGTGGGCCGCCAGGCACCGACACCAACCTCATCCAGATCAGTGGCGTCGGTGGCCAGATGAAGCTGCCAGGCTCCGAACATGACGCGAGCTCGGGGGCTCGTAGCTGTCGTCGCTCGTCTCTGGAGTCACATGAAGCTCGGGGGAGTCGCTGGATTCACCGGCTCCTCCGCTGCTGCCTGAGGGGCTTCTTGGGAAGCAGTTGGTAGGCCTGGTCCTCGCCACTCCGATGCCCCGACCGCCTTCCTTGGGCAGCACACCAGTCGGCGTCCTTCCGCGTCTAAGACCTTGAAGAACATCAAGGAGGCGCCATCGTATTCCAGATGAATTACGAGGGCACCCCCTGTCCGACAGACCCGAGCGATCTCGCCCCAGCCCCAGGTCATGAAGACCTTGCCCGGAGTGACGACCGCGACCTCCGCTCCGGTTGCAAGGGTGCTGCAGTCAGCATGCTGCAGCCAGAGCTCCAAAGACCCACTCGGCGGCATCTCGAAGGCGAAGGAGGGAGGAAGGCAGATCCAAGAGCGTGGAGGCATAGCGGCGTGAAGCACAAGCTCGCGAGAGGAGCCCTCGGCATCGACCCCAGGGGTCACGACGCGCACCGCGGTGACCCGTCGGCGTCACCGGTGGCGCCGACGGTGTCGCTCGGTGCCTCCTTCTCTAGGGCCCTCGTTTCGGGCGTACAAGGGTAGCGGAAACCCAGGCGGCGGCTGCTCGTACCAGGGCCTCGACGTCTCCTGCCGAGCGACCACGTCGCAGCGGCCGGGGACAGGCCATTTCTTCGGTGGAAGTGGGTCAGGACCCTCTCGGGGGGCCTTCCCCTTCTCTTCCATAGAAAACCGGTGGATCGGCGCCATTGGAGTAGAGTGGAGCAAGGGTGAGGAAGAAGAGTAAGGAGAGAAGCAAGAAGAGATGGACTGCGGGGGCTCTCGCCCGCCCGTACTTATAGTCCGGAGGAGGCCAACTGTCGGCCTCCATGACCATAGGTAATCATGCCCCATTTCTGCATGCAGGGACTTGTCAAGTCGAGCAGTTGCCGAGGCAGCATGGGGAAGCGGAGGCGCCCATGTTCAATCAACCGCCACATGGCGCCCAAGGCCGCAGGCTGATGGGGCCCGCGGTGCTCCACACTTGCCCCTTCGCTTCTCCGCTAAGCCAAGTCCGAGCGCGCCTTGGGCCCGGGGGCTACTGTCGGTGTTCTGGGAACGGGGGTCCCCAGACTTGCTTGCCTATGGCCTGCGGCGTGGCTCAAGTGGTGGCCCAATATGGCCCATCTTCATCAGCACAAGACTCAAGACCCTCGCGAGGGGCGAAGCCTTGCGGGGCAGACGACACGGGACCTCCTCAGGAACTGCCTCGCCAGGCAGGCTCGCGAGGAGGTGGAGAGATCAAGGCAGGGTACCTTGCGAGGTGCTCATGACACAAGCCATGACGATTGAGACCAAGCAGGCGCCAGGCGAGCGCCGGCCTATGCAGTGTCCTTGTTTCCTCTTTGGTGCAAAGGGGGCAAGCACAGGTGGGGAGTACTGAGGCATCAGGCAAAGGTTGCCATTTCAGTGCAACGAGACCAAGACCCACAGAGCGACAAGATGGAGGTCACCGTGGAGCCCAAGACCGTGTCACCACCAGTGTCTTTGGCAGCCGAAGACCAACTTTAGTCAGGATAACTTGTACTAGATGTTCCCCTTCAAAATGACCGTTGTTGGCGCCCTTCCCGCTCAATATTTGGGAAGAGGACCAGGGCCTCTATAAATAGGACTAGCCACCACAGAGTAGAGGGGGATCAAGCACCCATCAGACAGAGAGGCGATTGAACTCACCCAAGCAGTTCATCGCACCAGCTCAAGAACACCTCTCGCGAGGCTGTTCTTCCCCTTGTACTATTCATCATCAGCCCCTGAGGCAATCCACCACACCACACACTGGAGTAGGGTATTACACCACAACGGTGACCCGAACCAGTATAAATCTTGCGTCCCTTGTGTTGTTCATCGTTTAGCTTAGATTCTCACGAGGTGATCAGATCTGGATCGGTAGGGGGAAGATCTTTGTGCGCACCCCAGAGTTCGAACCTTAAGGGTCTGCCGGAACCAAACATCCGACAATATCAATCAAAGTATCCCAAATTTCCTTTGCATTCTCAAGACGACTGATTTTGTTGAATTCTTCGGGGCACAATCCATTGAAGAGGATATCACAACCTTGAGTGTTGTATTGCAACATCTTCAACTCTTCCGCGCTAGCTTCACGGTCCGGTTCTCTCCCATCAAATAATTCACCTTGCAAGCCAATACACACAATAGCCCAAACGGCGGGCTTATGTCCAAGAATATGCATTTTCATCTTATGCTTCCAACTAGCAAAGTTAGTACCATCAAAGTAAGGACCTCTACGGTGATAGTTTCCCTCGCTAGACGCCATACTCTCCTAGGTTGTGAAACCAAGGCTATGACAACCAAAAGCTATGGAGATCAAAGCAAATGGAGACCAAAGCTCTGATACCACTTGTAGGATCGAAAGTATGTCTAGAGGGGGGGGGGGGTGATTAGACTACTTGACCAAATAAAAACTTATCCTTTTCCCAATTTTAGGTCTTGGCAGATTTTAGCAATTATGGACAAGTCAAGCAATCTTAACACAATTCAAGCAAGCATGCAAAGAGTATATGAGCAGCGGAAAGTAAAGCATGCAACTTGCAAGAATGTAAAGGGAAGGGTTTGGAGTGTGCAAACGCAATTGGAGACATGGATGTGTTTGTCGTGGTTTTGATAGGTGGTGCTATCGTACATCCACGTTGATGGAGACTTCAACCCACGAAGGGTAACGGCTGCATGAGTCCACGAAGGGCTCCACCCACGAAGGGTCCACGAAGAAGCAACCTTGTCTATCCCACCATGGCCGTCGCCCACGAAGGACTTGCCTCACTAGCGGTAGATCTTCACGAAGTAGGCGATCTCCTTGCCCTTACAAACTCCTTGGTTCAACTCCATAATCTTGTCGAAGGCTCCCAAGTGACACCTAGCCAATCTAGGAGACACCACTCTCCAAGAAGTAACAAATGGTGTGTTGATGATGAACTCCTTGCTCTTGTGCTTCAAATGATAGTCTCCCCAACACTCAACTCTCTCTCACAGGATTTGGATTTGGTGGAAAGAAGATTTGAGTGGAAAGCAACTTGGGGAAGGCTAGAGATCAAGATTCATATGGTAGGAATGGAATATCTTGGCCTCAACACAAGTGTAGGTGGTTCTCTCTTAGAAAATGTAAGTTGGAAGTGTAGGTTTGTTCTGATGGCTCTCTCCACGAATGAAGAGGAGGTGGAGGGGGTATATATAGCCTCCACACAAAATCTAACCGTTACACACAACTTGCCAATCTCGGTGGGACCAAACTGAAAAACTCGGTCGGACCGAACTGAAAAACTCGGTCGGACCGATTCAAAAATCTAGTGACCGTTAGGATTTTCGATGGGACCAACATACAACTCGGTAGGACCGATATGGTTAGGGTTAGGGCATAAGTAATCTCGGTCAGACTGATTACACAAACTCGGTGAGACCGATTTTGGTAATAAGCTAACTAGAGAGTTGGTCAGGTAAACTTGGTGGGACCGATTCACTCATCTCGGTGAGACCGAAGTGTTACGAAAGGGAAACAGAGAGTTTACATTGCAATCTCGGTCATACCGATCGCTCATCTCGGTGGTACCAAAACGTTATGAAGGGAAACAGAGAGATTACAATCCCATCTCGGTGAGACCGAGATCCCCGTCGGTGAGACCGATTTGCCTAGGGTTTGTGGCAGTGGCTATGACATCTGAACTCGGTGGCGCCAGATGGAAAGAATCGGTGGGGCCGAGTTTGACTGTTGGTTTAGGTCATATGTGGATGTGAGAAAGTAGTTGAGGGCTTTGGAGCATATCACTAAGCATTTTGAGCATGAACCTCATTAAGCAACACCTCATCCCTCCTTGATAGTATTGGCTTTTCCTATAGACTCAATGTGATCTTGGATCACTAAAATATAAAATGTAGAGTCTTGAGCTTTGAGCTTAAGACAATCCTTTTGTCCTTAGCATTTTGAGGGGTCCACTTTTCTCATCCATGCCATGCCATTCATTGAGCTTTGCTGAAATATTTATCTTGAAATAGCATTAGCTCAATGAGCTATATGTTGTTGGGAATTACCAAAACTACCTAGGGATAGTTGCACTTTCAACCTTGCCGAGCCGCCCGGACCTCCTGAGCCTCCCGAGGCTCGGAGTTCCGAAGGCTCGTGAGGATTGGCTTCTTCACCACGCACCGTCAGCTACTCCAACACTCGCTCTGCAATGGTATTAGGTGACATCTCTCAAGTTTCATTTCAGCTGGGAGCACCCTCTGGGCTGCATCATTCCCAGGTCGCGTGGGTCTGTCCCCACGGCATGTATCCATTTTTCTTATGTCTTTAGCTTACTTTGTTGGGGGCGCCCCTCGGGCCGCATCATCCCCAAGCCGCTCGGGCCTGATCCACTGGCGTGTGCCTTTCCTTGCATCTATCTAAGTTGGATTGCCTTTTCATGCTTACCCTGCCTGTGATAATCGCCTGCTCGATTGACACCTACCTTTGGATTCGCTCGCTCTGGCACGGCGCTTGTGCACGGGTCCGTCCCTGCAACATCGACAAATCTGAGTGGTCGAGCTCTGCCCGCGGCAGCCCCGCAAGGCGCTACCTCACCAGGCCCTCAGTGCCTCAATCACTCCCTCGGACCAACCAATGGCTGGCTGGCAACCGTAATGGCAGTCCTTGTCTTCCTCACGTTGGTTTACATGATCCACCTAAGGAATAACATGGGGGGCGTCGTGACCTCTCTCTCTCTCTCTCCCCCGTGTGATCCGCTCGCGCGTTAAAAGGGAGGCGCCTGAGCATCACGACTCAGGGGCTCTTACTGGCTCCCCAGCCCTCACCCCCTGGCCTTGACCCACGGCATCGCGACCTGTCATACCAGTGGCGGCTGAGCTCGCTCGAGGGCCGAGACCTGAGGACGTAGAGCATGAAGGAAAGTGCGGGGAAGAGGGGGAAGCTCACGAGGGCCTGACCCAGCGACATCCCAGCTGCCGACTGTCAGGACCCCGACTCAATGCCACATCGATCTAGCATGTAACACCTCATATCACTTTGCGGCCTCACGCACGGTATTCCCACGGGTGTTGTCTTACCTTTGCCCGGGACCGTTTGCGCCTTTTGGCACACGTATATGATAGTGTCGCTAGCATCAATATGGTAAAGAGCCCGGGCTGACATGGCTAGTCGTAAACCCAAAGTGGCACAGACTTACAGGGACAGGCATCCATGACCCAGCATCGAACGTGTTGGTCATCAGCAAGTGAATCCGGGCTGTAGCACTGGGCTAGCAGGACTCCGGTAAACCGGGCTGTAGCGGGCTAACAGGACTCCGGTATCCACCGCGTGACATTTCCTCGAAGGGACAGACACAGGAACAAAGAAGGACACATGCCGGCCAGCCTAAGTGTTCCGGAGTAGTAGCAGGCTACCAAGGCTCAATGGAAACACTAGGAGACATTTCCCGGTAAGAGAGGCTACTAAGAATAAACAACTAGATAGTCAGATCCCACACATACCAAGCATTTCAATCATACACACAATATGCTCGATATGTGCAAATACAACAAGGCATCACAACATGACTCTACAACACAAGTACTTTATTTAAGGCTCAGAGAGCCATACGTAGCATACACACAAGTACGGGTCACATGACCCAGCATTCAAGTCATACAGACATACAAACCAACAGCGGAAGTAACTTGTCTGAGTACAGACAACTAGTAAAATAAAAGAGGCTTGGGAAAGCCTGGCTATACTACGTGGTCCTTCACAAGCTCAGGGTCACCACCTGGGCCTCAGTCTACTCATCGATGTCAATGTCTACGAAGAACCCATCAGAAGGGGTTGCAGCGTCTTCTGAAAAATGTAAATTAAAGCAACATGAGTACAAAGGTACTCAACAAGACTTACATCAGATCCTACATACATGCACATTATCAAGAAGGGTTGGTGGGGTTATTGCAGCAAGCCAGCTTTGACTCTTGGCTAAGCTATCTTACGATACACCAATCTTGCAATGGTTTTGCGCACACGAGTCCACTACTCACCATACCAATACACCACCGAGAATCCACCTCCGTCATCCTACGGAGGAGCCATCCTCGGCACTCACGCTTATCTTGAGATTTTTAGTAGTATCCATTTACTTGTCTATGAACTGTATAGGCAACCAAGTAGTCCTTTACCGCGGACGCGGCTATTCGAATAGATCATGTTAACCCTGCAGGGGTGTACTTCTTCATACATGTTTCCACCACTTAGCGTCTGCACACGACATGTGCTCGACAGACTTCAAGCGAAAGCCGATGTGGGTGTAGACCACGACCTACCTAAACACCTAAGTCTCTAGTCCAGGTTTATCGCCTATCCAGGTTCCATCCGCAGGGAGTCCGGCCGAGGTTTCCCATACGGCCCCGAACGATGTGTACAGGGTTCCGTGACACCTAATGGGTGCCCGGTATTCCCAGCCACGTACCTACCGCATCATAGCCCACCCCTATGGTCAGCGCTGTCCACGGCCTCCAGTAGGCTATAAACACCAGAAACTACTTGCAACTCCTGGACAGAGGACTAGGGTGAATAAGAAGTCGAGCGGGGTCATATTTCAGGGCCCAATGCATGGTAGTAGCTGTATCTTAAATCACACATACAGATCTCAGTGCTTAAGGTTGGCTTCAATGAAACAACCCACCATGTACTCCTACATGGCCTTTCATCGATACCTTTACCAAACCGTGTTCACCACATCACTCTCATTACCAGCATGATCATTTCACTCTAGCCCATCACCCAGATGAACCAGACCTGTCACGACTCTAAGCATAGCAGGCATAGCAAGGTAGGAACAACACATACATATGGCTCAAACAATCCCTACACATGCTAGTGGGTTTCATCTAGTTACTGTGGCAATGACAGGTCATGCAGAGGAAATGGGTTCAACTACCGTAGCACACAACAGTTTGAAACGCGTTGTCTTAATGCAGTAAAAGAGAGCAGGAGCGAGAACATGGGATTGTATCGATATGATCAAATGGTTGGTTGCTTGCGTGATGGGTCGATGCACTGATATTGTTCTTCGTTAGGGTAATTGTGGTACTCCTCGGAGGCAGAACCTGCCGCAAAGAGCACCGATACACAGCATTACCAAACAATATGCAACAATATGATGCGTGCATGAAACATGGCAATATGAGTGTGTTGGGCTAATGCAACTAAAACCAGATGGGTTTGAACCATTTTGAATCAAAGATTCAAGTTTCAAACTCATACATGGCCCTTATAAGTGCTTTATCTAGTTCTTCTCTAAACATCAGGTTAGCTTGCTTAAACATGCATGAAACCAGTACAGATGGATAGATTGGATTTTTCTGATCATTTTTCATATATAAAACTTTGCATTTGGAGTTATGGTTGATTTACTATGAATTTTTGAAGTTTGGGGTATTTTCTGGAATTTATAAATCATTCTAGATTTATTTTAATTCCAGAAAAGGATTACTGCGTCAGCATGATGTCATGCTAACCTCAGCAAGTCAACAGGCCGGTCCAGGTCAAACTGACCAGTGGGTCCCGCATGTCAGTAGTTATTTAAACTAACTTAATTTAGTTTAAACTAATCTGGGTTAATTAGCAGAGGGGCCCCCACTTGTCATAGACTCAGGGGAGTCAACCTGGACCCACCCTAGTCAAATCAGGGTCAAACACGCCGGCGTCTAGTCGCCGGCGAGGCCAAACGCGGCGGCGAGAATGGTTTTGTGCACTCCGGCGACCAAATGGGCGGCGAAGAGCATCTATAGGTAGCTGGTACCGAGCCGCAGCTCTTGGTGGCGGTGGTTCAGCTCGGGGTGGCCAGAGACGTCACCGGCGACGACTTTGGCGGTCGCCGGAGTCGGGTGAGGACGAGTCCGAGGCTATGGGGCACGGTGATGCACGTGGTGAGGTGCGTTGGGCCCCTTGGGATGCGGTGAGTGTGTTAGACAAGGTGGGGTGGCCGGTGGTTAGCCGGAGACACGTCGGCGACGAGCTCCACGGCGGCGCGTGCGGTGAACTTCGTGTGCTCGCGGTGGTGCACGAGAGCGAGAAAGAGAAGGGGAGGAGGTAGCCAAGCTCACGGTGATCGCGAGGGAGCAGACGACGCGGTCGGGGACGAGCTGGTGCGGCGGCAACGGCGAAGGGGATCTCCGGCGATGGCGGTTCGGTCGAGGTCAGCACGGTGGCTTCGGGGCACGCGAGCGCTCGGGGCTCGGCTAGCTCGAAGGAGTAGAGGGTGGCGAAGCTCCTGGACACGGTGGCGCGGCGCAAGGACAACGGAGAGCGCGATTAAGGCGACGGTGCGGCTGCGGTGGCGTCGGCCATGGTTCGGGAGAGCGAGGGAGAGGAGCTGGGGGAGAATGGATGTGTCCTGGTGGTTCAAGGCATGGCATGGAGTTCATCCAGGCCAGCAGCGAGGCGAGGGGGTGAAGCAGGGCGGCGGGCAGCTGTGTGGCGCGTGCTGGCGTCGCCGTCGAGCAGCTGCCTGCCTGCCTGGCCAAGCCAAGCAGCTCGCTGGAGCGGTGGCTGGGCTGGGCCGGTAGGTGGGCCTTCTAGGTGGCGCCAGGTAAGTTTTTCCTATTTCCTATTTTTTTTATTTATTCTGTAGGTTTGTGGACTTATTAAAAAATATCTAGACAACTCCTAAATTCCCCAAACTGCTCATGGTCACTAGGTGGAATATTTCCAGCAAGGAACATTTTAGTTTGGAAATATTTGAGCATTTAAAATAATTTATATAATTTAAATGCCCAAACTCAAATACTTATGATTTAATTCAAAGACCTTAGGATGACCTAGAAAACTGTGCACCACTTTTGGCAGAGGTTCTGAACCAAGACAAAAATGATGGGCATTTTGGAAGGGCATTTCAGGTTCATTGAAAATATTTTTAGTAAACCCTAGTTGGATTCAGAGGGGGCTGGGGGTTCTGTCATCCCCATTTCAAGTTTCTGTTGAGAAAAATAGACATGATGCAACACTCTAATGCATGAACTAGCTAGGGTGTGACAACTCACCCCCACTCAAAAGAATCTCGTCCCGAGGTTTAGGTTCCTCCGGAAAGAAGGCGGGGTACTCAAGTCGAAGACGATCCTCCCTTTCCCAAGTTGCTTCCTTCTCAGAATGGTGCGACCATTGAACCTTGAGAAACTTGATATTACGATGTCGAGTGGTACGCTCGGCTTGATCGAGGATACGAACGGGGTACTCTCGATACGTGAGGTTATCTTGCAGATCAAGCGTTTTGTGGTCCACTCCACGGATAGGATCTGAGAAGCAACGCCTGAGTTGAGAAACGTGGAAGACATCGTGGACTCTGGAAAGATGCGGAGGTAGTTCCAATTGGTAGGCAACTTCTCCTCGTTTAGCGAGAATGCGAAAAGGTCAAATGTAACGAGGAGCCAATTTGCCTTTGATACCGAAACGATGGGTTCCCTTCAGAGGAGTAACCCGAAGATAAGCTTTCTCGTCAACCTCAAAAGTCATAGCCTTATGTTTTTGGTCGTATTGACCCTTTTGACGAGATTGAGCTGTTTTCAACTTTTCACGAACAATGCAAACTTGCTCTTCTCCTTCCTGGATCATGTCCGGGCCAAAGAATTGTCTTTCCCCGGTTTCTGACCAGTTAAGAGGCGTTCGACACCTTCGTCCATAGAGAACTTCAAAAGGGGCTTTACCGAAACTAGATTGATAGCTGTTGTTATAAGCGAATTCGGCAAATGGAAGGCATTTCTCCCAATCCATTCCGAATGAGATAACAGAAGCTTGAAGCATGTCTTCTAGAATCTAGTTGACACGTTCTACTTGACCACTTGATTGAGGGTGAAAAGCAGTGCTAAAGGAAAGGTGGGTTCCCATAGCATTTTGGAAACTTTCCCAAAATCGAGAGGTGAAGAGACTTCCTCGATCCAAGTTAATTTCCAGTGGAACACCATGGAGAGACACTATTCGGGAGATGTATAAGTCTGCTAATTGACTAGCGGTTATACTCTCGCGAACAGGTAAGAAATGGGCTACTTTGGAAAGACGATCGACAACGACAAAAATAGCATTATTCCCTCTCTTGGTCCTGGGAAAACCGGTAATGAAATCCATACCAATCTTGTCCCATTTCCATTCTAGAATAGCTAAGGATTGAAGGGTGCCAGCAGGCCGTTGATGCTCTGCTTTTACACGATGACAGACGTCGCAGCTAGCAACAAACTGAGCAATGTCTCTCTTCATCCTAGTCCACCAGAACCTCTGACGTAGGTCCTAATACATCTTAGTACTACCGGGATGAATGGTGAGAGGAGATTCACGAGCCTCCTTAAGGATTAACTGCCGTAGATGCTGGTTCTTGGGAACCACTAAACGGTTCCCAAAGTACACAACACCATGATCATTTGTGGAGAAATACCTAGCACCTCCGCTAGCAATGTTCTCCTTGATCCTAGATATTCCTTTATCTCGCTTTTGGGCAGCGATAATTTGATCCGTAAGAGTAGGTTTCGCCACCAAGGTGGAAAGAAAGCCTTGAGGAACAATGTGAAGGTTAAGCTTCCGAAATTCCTCATGGAGAAGCGGTTGACTTTGTTGTAACATCAGATTGTTACAATAAGATTTACGACTTAGTGCATCAGCCATGACGTTGGCTTTTCCTGGGGTGTAGGTTATCCCTAAGTCGAAATCCGTAATCAACTCAACCCAACGTCTTTGCCTGAGATTCAAATCCGGTTGGGTGAAAATGTAGTTCAGACTTTGGTGATCGGTGAAGATTTCGCAACGATTACCGAGGAGGTAATGTCGCCAGGTTTTAAGTGCATAGACTACGGCTGCAAGCTCTAGATCATGAGTAGGATAATTCTCCTCATGTGGGTGCAATTGCCGTGAAGCATAAGCAATTACGTGACGATCTTGCATGAGAATGCAACCTAGTCCTTGTCGCGAGGCGTCGCAATAAATAACAAAGTCCTTAGAGAAATCTGGTGGTACCAATACGGTAGCAGATGTCAGGCGTCTTTTCAGTTCCTGAAAGCTGTGCTCACATTGTGGAGTCCACTCGAACTTTTTATCTTTCTTGAGGAGTTCAGTTAGAGGTTTGGCAACTTTGGAGAAATTCTCGACAAAACGGCGACAATAGCTCGCTAAGCCAAGGAAACTCCGAACTTGCTTGACCGATTCAGGTGGAGTCCAATTAAGGACGGCTTGAACTCGCTCGGGATTAACAACAATACCTTTACCAGAAATTACATGCCCTAGATAGGTCACTTCTGGCAACCAAAATTCGCATTTGGAGAACTTGGCATAAAGACGATGCTCTCGAAGTTTCATCAACACTAGCCTTAGATGTTGAGCATGTTCTTCCTCGTTCTTGGAGTAGATGAGTATATCATCGAGGTAAACCACGACGCATTTATCCAAATACTCCATGAAGATTGAGTTCATTAAGCGAGAGAAAGTGGCTGGAGCGTTGGTTAAACTGAAGGACATGACGGTGTACTCGTATTGGCCATAACGAGTAACAAAGGCCGTTTTAGGAATGTCCCTGTTCCGGATTTTGATTTGATGGTAGCCCAACCTCAAATCAATTTTAGAGAAGACTGAGGATCCAGCGAGCTGATCATACAGGTCGTTGATCCTGGGGAGCGGATACTTGTTCTTGATTGTGACCAAGTTGACGGGTCGATAATCTACAACCATCCGGTCCGTACCATCCTTCTTCTTGACGAAGAGGACGGGGCAAGCCCATGGAGACGAACTAGGACGGATGAAACCCTTTTTCAAGGACTCATCGAGTTGTTTCTTAAGTTCGGCTAGTTCAAAAGGTGCCATCTTATAGGCTCTTCTAGAAATTGGGACAGTTCCTGGAATGAGATCTATTACGAACTCGACATCTCTGTCAGGTGGAACACCTGGCAATTCCTCTGGAAAGACATCCGGAAAGTCACGGACTACCGGAACGTCTTCGAGGTCTGGCAATGGGCTGGCGTTAAGAGAATATAGCTGTCGCTTGGCTACTCGGGTCAAGACATTGACTATCTTTCCCGAAGGATGGGTGAGTTGAACAGTCCTAGAGAAGCAATCAATCTTGGCATGATGGGCTGACATCCAGTCCATACCCAAGATGATATTAATATCCGAAGATTTGAGAGCTATCAAAGATGCAAGAAAAACAAGTCTGTCAACTTGAATTTCATTTCCATGGCTTACTCTAGAGGTTTGCCATCTAGAACCAGGAGTAGAAATTTCCATAGTGGATGGCATGTCACAGAATGCGGTGTTATGCAAACGAGCATAATTTTTGGATATGAAAGAATGAGATGCTCCTGTATCGAAAAGAACAGATGCCGGGTGGCAATTAACAAGGAGCGTACCGAGAACGACGTTGGGATCCTCTTGAGCTTCCTCAGCAGAGATACAGTTGACATGGCCACGTGCAGCGGTGGCCGGCTTGGCGTAGAACACTTTCCCTGTCGGCTTGCCACGGCCAACAGCTTTTCCAGATTGGTTGGGGTTGGTCTGGGGACACTCGCGCAGGTAGTGGCCCGGTTCCCCACATTTAAAGCAAGTCACGGAGCTGGTACGTGGAGGAGCATTGTTGGTTGGACCACCATAGGGCTTGGATGGTGCAAACTGTGGAGCGGGGCGAGGCGCCTAAAAGGATGGCCTCGGTGTGAACCTGGGTGGCAGGGCAGTGTTAGGCACCCACACGCGGCGCTTCTGAGGACCAGCACCGGATGAGGAACCCATGTCACGGCCATGCTTGCGTGTTGCTTCATAATCGGTCTGACCAGACTCAGCACTGATGGCTTTGTTATCAAGCTTCTGAAAAGATGTGCACTCATGCAGACGGAGGTCGCGGCGAAGCTCAGGAATAAGTCCCTTGCGGAACCTTGCTTGCTTCTTGGCATCAGTAGAGACTTCCTCAGTTGCATATCGTGCAAGTTTACCGAACTCCCTGCTGTAAGCATCCACAGAAAGTCGACCTTGAGTGAAACTGCAGAACTCCTCACGTTTACGGTCCATGAGACCCTCCGGAATGTGATGTTCACGGAAATCCTCGCTGAATTCAGCCCAAGTAGTGACTTGGCCCGCTGGGCGCATAGCTCCATAGTTCTCCCACCATAGACTGGCGGGGCCTTCAAGATGATATGCAGCAAAGGTGACCTTATCAGCCTCAGCTACTAGCGCAGAATGCAGTTTGTGAGTAATACTGCGAAGCCAGTCATCGGCGTTGAGAGGCTCGACGGAGTGGTGGAAAGTGGGTGGATGTAACTTGATGAAATCACTGAGTGACACCAAGTTATTCCTCTGATGGTGTGCTGTGTTTTGCTCGATGCGCTCCAACAAACGGTTAGTCTCCCGCTTGTTTCTCTCGGCTTCCAGCATGACTTCGGCCAGAGAGGGAGGGTGAGGCAGGTTTGTTCCCCCAACTCTGCTGCCTTCGGCCTGCTCTGGGGGAGCAGGGTTGGTGCGGGTGTTAACCATCCTAGGAAAACAAAACAATGGTTTAGTCCTGGATGATAGGATTCTGACATAGAAATGTAGAATGTAATGGATAACTTGGAATGTAAGATGATCATCCGTATGACATGGTAGATACAGAAACCGCTTCTTTTATTCCATCGTCATACACACCATACAAGGTTTAGTATAGAACCAAACAGAGTACTGCTACGGTGAAATTAGGATTACATATCATCAGAGGCATTCCGAGCTCCTATACATTATTTTTCTACACCTCCGGAAGGCGGTACAAGCTAAGGCATATCCCACGAGTCATGCAGGACGGTGGACGATATAGCTAGTACAATACTAGTGATACTACTGCCAACTCAGACAGCTCCGTAGTAGTCTTCATAGAAGTCACCTCCATGGCCTGGAAGCTCAACGTGATCATCCGGAAATAGTCGGTCCCGTGGAGCTTGTGGACCATAGGGGCTAGGATGAGGTCTTGGACCAATAAACGATGGCCTACGGGGACCACGAGGTGGGGTGATGCCTCCTACAACACGCCAATCCATCACGTCTGGCAGAGCAGATCTCACAGGATAGAGATCTCGCATATCCATATATCCAGCTTGCACAGCCGGCGCAAACCGAGTCAAAGTGGCCCAATGATCAGCACGGGTATTAAAAAGCTCTAGCCTCAAGGCCCGATTTTCACGGTCCTTGTCTTCAAGCAACTGTGCAGTGGTGCGGGTCCGTGAATCCTCCTGAGTGGAGTCAGCATAGATAGCCTGGAGATACCCTTATGCTCCCGGAAGTGATGCTGGCATATACCGGAAGTCAGAGTCCCGAAATAGGCCAGTCCTGACTCGCATGATGGTCATCATAGAGTAGGCAGCATCCTGCACAGCCATCTCAATAGTAACCCCGAGTCCATAGGAGCAGTGGAGGGGCTCGGTAGATCCAGGATAAGATGGGAATATCCTGACAGTGCAAAAATATTGACTTTGATTAAAGTCTCGAAATAGCTCTTCGACCGTGTACTCAGGATACCAACGGTATCCAGCCTCAGTCATTACCCTGACCAACATGGCAGTATGGCCGGGTACATCTAGACATCGGGTCAAACGAACCACTTGATTCTGAGGACGGGTCGCCATCTGGAACATGATAAACACAAGACATTAAGATTCCTAGCAGAAATTGGACAGCATAACGGCTGTAATTGCTCAAAAGGATTTTGAGGCATTTGACAAAGAGTTGCATAGGCACTCAACAACATCATATCAAGGTTCTGGGTCCATCTTAGCAACATAATGGGGTAGTAGAACTGAACTAGGCTTGTATCCATCAAACCTATAAGGTACTACTGATTAGTAACACGTGAACCTGATAGAGAGAAGAGATCCTAATTCCTTAACCCCCGGTGGAAGAATAGACTGACTCAGATCAGAATGTCATGAGATAGAGAAGTAAAAAGAGCCTTACGTTCCATCCCACAATCAATTCCCCTACATATAACTAAGAATTCCTAGACTCAACATCGACAAGTTTGGCTTGGAGAACCTACAGGCAGTCCGGCTCTGATGCCAACGCTGTCAGGACCCCGACTCGATGCCACATCGATCTAGCATGTAACACCTCATATCACTTTGCGGCCTCATGCACGGTATTCCCACGGGTGTCGTCTTACCTTTTCCCGGGACCGTTTGCGCCTTTTGGCACACGTATATGATAGTGTCGCTAGCATCCATATGGTAAAGAGCCCGGGCTGACATGGCTAGTCGTAAACCCAAAGTGGCACAGACTTACAGGGACAGGCATCCATGACCCAGCATCGAACGTGTCGGTCATCAGCAAGTGAATCCAGACTGTAGCACTGGGCTAGCAGGACTCCGGTAAACCGGGCTGTAGCGGGCTAACAGGACTCCGGTATCCACCGCGTGACATTTCCCCGAAGGGACAGACACAGGAACAAAGAAGGACACATGCCGGCCAGCCTAAGTGTTCCGGAGCAGTAGCAGGCTACCAAGGCTCAATGGAAACACTAGGAGACATTTCCCAGTAAGAGAGGCTACTAAGAATAAACAACTAGATAGTCAGATCCCACACATACCAAGCATTTCAATCATACACACAATATGCTCGATATGTGCAAATACAACAAGCCATCACAACATGACTCTACAACACAAGTACTTTATTTAAGGCTCAAAGAGCCATACATAGCATACACACAAGTACGGGTCACACGACCCAGCATTCAAGTCATACAGACATACAAACCAACAGCGGAAGTAACTTGTCTGAGTACAGACAACTAGTAAAATAAAAGAGGCTTGGGAAAGCCTGGCTATACTACGTGGTCCTTCACAAGCTCAGGGTCACCACCTGGGCCTCAGTCTACTCATCGATGTCAATGTCTACGAAGAACCCATCAGAAGGGGTTGCAGCGTCTTCTGAAAAATGTAAACTAAAGCAACATGAGTACAAAGGTACTCAGCAAGACTTACATCAGATCCTACATACATGCACATTATCAAGAAGGGTTGGTGGGGTTATTGCAGCAAGCCAGCTTTGACTCTTGGCTAAGCTATCTTATGATAAACCAATCTTGAAATGGTTTTGCGCACACGAGTCCACTACTCACCATACCAATACACCACCGAGAATCCACCTCCGTCATCCTACAAAGGAGCCATCCTCGGCACTCACGCTTATCTTGAGATTTTTAGTAGTATCCATTTACTTGTCTATGAACTGTATAGGCAACCAAGTAGTCCTTTACCGCGGACGCGGCTATTCGAATAGATCATGTTAACCCTGCAGGGGTGTACTTCTTCATACATGTTTCCACCACTTAGCGTCTGCACACGACATGTGCTCGACAGACTTCAAGCGAAAGCCGATGTGGGTGTAGACCACGACCTACCTAAACACCTAAGTCTCTAGTCCAGGTTTATCGCCTATCCAGGTTCCATCCGCAGGGAGTCCGGCCGAGGTTTCCCATACGGCCCCGAACGATGTGTACAGGGTTCCGTGACACCTAACGGGTGCCCGGTATTCCCGGCCACGTACCTACCGCATCACAGCCCACCCCTACGGTCAGCGCTGTCCACGGCCTCCAGTAGGCTATAAACACCAGAAACTACTTGCAACTCCTGGACAGAGGACTAGGGTGAATAAGAAGTCGAGCGGGGTCATATTTCAGGGCCCAATGCATGGTAGTAGCTGTATCTTAAATCACACATACAGATCTCAGTGCTTAAGGTTGGCTTCAATGAAACAACCCACCATGTACTCCTACATGGCCTTTCATCGATACCTTTACCAAACCGTGTTCACCACATCACTCTCATTACCAGCACAATCATTTCACTCTAGCCCATCACCCAGATGAACCAGACCTGTCACAACTCTAAGCATAGCAGGCATAGCAAGGTAGGAACAACACATACATATGGCTCAAACAATCCCTACACATGCTAGTGGGTTTCATCTAGTTACTGTGGCAATGACAGGTCATGCAGAGGAAATGGGTTCAACTACCGTAGCACACAGCAGTTTGAAACGCGTTGTCTTAATGCAGTAAAAGAGAGCAGGAGCGAGAACATGGGATTGTATCGATATGATCAAATGGTTGGTTGCTTGCCTGATGGGTCGATGCACTGATATTGTTCTTCGTTAGGGTAATCGTGGTACTCCTGGAGGCAGAACCTGCCGCAAAGAGCACCGATACACAGCATTACCAAACAATATGCAACAATATGATGGATGCATGAAACATGGCAATATGAGTGTGTTGGGCTAATGCAACTAAAACCAGATGGGTTTGAACCATTTTGAATCAAAGATTCAAGTTTCAAACTCATACATGGCCCTTATAAGTGCTTTATCTAGTTCTGCTCTAAACATCAGGTTAGCTTGCTTAAACATGCATGAAACCAGTACAGATGAATAGATTGGATTTTTCTGATCATTTTTCATATATAAAACTTTGCATTTGGAGTTATGGTTGATTTACTATGAATTTTTGAAGTTTGGGGTATTTTCTGGAATTTATAAATCATTCTAGATTTATTTTAATTCTAGAAAAGGATTACTGCGTCAGCATGATGTCATGCTGACCTCAGCAAGTCAACAGGCCGATCTAGGTCAAACTGACCAGTGGGTCCTGCATGTCAGTAGTTATTTAAACTAACTTAATTTAGTTTAAACTAATCTGGGTTAATTAGCAGAGGGGGCCCCACTTGTCATAGACTCAGGGGAGTCAACCTGGACCCACCCTAGTCAAATCAGGGTCAAACACGCTGGCGTCTAGTCGCCGGCGAGGCCGAACGCGGCGGCGAGAGTGGTTTTGTGCACTCCCGAGACCAAATGGGCGGCGGAGAGCATCTACAGGTAGCTGGGACCGAGCCGCATCTCTTGGTGGCGGTGGTTGAGCTCGGGGTGGCCGGAGACGTCGCCCGCGACGACTTTGGCGGTCGCCGGAGTAAGGTGAGGACGAGTCCGAGGCTACGGGGCACGGTGAGGCACGTGGTGAGGTGCGTTGGGCCCCTTGGGATGCGGTGAGTGTGTTAGACAAGGTGGGGTGGCCGGTGGTTAGCCGGAGACACGTCGGCGACGAGCTCCGCGGCGGCGCGTGCGGTGAACTTCGTGTGCTCGCGGTGGTGCACGAGAGCGAGAAAGAGAAGGGGGAGGAGGTAGCCAAGCTCACGGTGATCGCGAGGTAGCAAACTACGCGGTTGGGGACGAGCTGGTGCGGCGGCGACGGCGAAGGGGATCTCCGGCGATGGCGGTTCGGTCGAGGTCAGCGCGGTGGCTTCGGGGCACGCTAGTGCTCGGGGCTTGGCTAGCTCGAAGGAGTAGAGGGTGGCGAAGATCCTGGACACGGTGGCACGGCGCAAGGATGACGGAGAGCGCGATTACGGCGACGGTGCGGCTGCGGTGGCGTCGGCCATGGTTCGGGAGAGCGAGGGAGAGGAGCTGGGGGAGAATGGATGTGTCCTGGGGGTTCAAGGCACGACATGGAGTTCATCCAGGCCAGCAGCGAGGCGAGGGTTGAAGCAGGGCGGCGGGCAGCTGCGTGGCGCGTGCTGGCGTCGCCGTCGAGCAGCTGCCTGCCTGCCTGGCCAAGCCAAGCAGCTCGCTGGAGCGGTGGCTGGGCTGGGCCGGCAGGTGGGCCTGCTAGGTGGCGCCAGGTAAGTTTTTCCTATTTCCTGTTTTTTTATTTATTCTGTAGGTTTGTGGACTTATTAAAAAATATCTAGACAACTCCTAAATTCTCCAAACTGCTCACGGTCACTAGCTGGAATATTTCCAGCAAGGAACATTTTAGTTTGGAAATATTTGAGCATTTAAAATAATTTATATAATTTAAATGCCCAAACTCAAATACTTATGATTTAATTCAAAGACCTTAGGATGACCTAGAAAACTGTGCACCACTTTTGGCAGAGGTTCTGATCCAAGACAAAAATGATGGACATTTTGGAAGGGCATTTCAGGTTCATTGAAAATATTTTTAGTAAGCCCTAGTTGGATTCAGAGGGGGCTGGGGGTTCTGTCATCCCCATTTCAAGTTTTTGTTGAGAAAAATAGACATGATGCAACACTCTAATGCATGAACTAGCTAGGGTGTGACACCGATGCACAGGTCCGACACCTCGCCAAGGAACGACTCCAAGCTCACGAGATAAGTCACGCTCCTGGAAAAGCTAAATCAACGCGACACCGAACCCTCACCTAATGCGGTCCTGTCGCGGCAACTTTGCCTTCCTTTCTTGCCCAACGGAGGCTGCTTGAGCGCTAAAGGGGACCTCCTGAGCATCGCGTCTTGGGGGCTCTTACTGGACCTCGGGCCGCTCACCTCCTGGCCTTGACCACGACATCGCGACCTAGCATACCAGCGACGCTGAAGCCTGCGTGGGGACCGGGACTTGTCAGCATAGAGCACCAAGCCCTCGTGAGGATAGAAAGGGGGAGCCAAGCCGAGGCAGGACAGGCATCTCGCATCACTCCATAATAAGGATAATATTCACAAAATACATAGCAGACGCTTTACATACCCCCACGGGGTGTTTCCTTGATTCCTCGCAGGGAACAAAAGGTGCTAATCCTAAGGGATGCTAACTACACATGCTTCCATGATCGACGCCATCATCAACAGTGGGCCACCAAGCACCGGCGCCAACCCCATCAAGATCAGCCACGCTGGTGGCTTGATGCGGCCGCCCTGCTCCGAGCACGAGGCGAGGTCGGGGGCTCGTAGCTGTCGCCGCTCGTCTCTGGAGTCACGAGAAGCTCGGGAGAGTCGTTGGACCCTCCGGCTTCTCTGTTGCTGCCAGAGGAGCTGCTGGGGAAGCGGTTGGCAGGCCTAGCCCTTGCCACTTTGATGCCCCGTTCGCCTTCCTCGGGGCAGCACTCCAGTCGGCGTCCTTCCACGTTGAAGACCTTGAAGAACATCAAGGAGGTGCCATCGTATTTGAAATAAATCACGAGGGCACCTCCTGTTCGGCAGACCCGACAATCTCGCCGCAGCCCCGGGTCATGTAGACCTTGCCCGGAGCGATAACCTCAACCTCCGCTTCGGTCGTAGGGGTACTGCAGTCAGCATGGTACAACCAGAGCTCAAGTGGCCCCCTCGGCGGCATCTCGAAGGCGAATGAGGGAGGAAGGCGAATCCAAGAGCTTGGAGGCATGGCGGCGTGAAGCACAAGCTCGCGAGAAGAGCCCTCGGCATGGACCCCAGGGGCGACGACATGCACCGCCGTGATTCGTCAGTGTCGCCGGCCGCGCAGGCAGTGCCGCTCGGCGTCTTCTTCTCTAGGGATCTCAGCCCGGGTGAGGGAGTCCTGGATTAGGGGGTGTTCAGATGGCCGGACTATGACCTTTGGTCGGACTCCCGGACTATGAAGATACAAGATTGAAGACTTCGTCCCGTGTCCGGATAGGACTTTCCTTGGCGTGGAAGGCAAGCTTGGCGATATGATATGAAGATCTCCTCCCATTGTAACCGACTCTGTGTAACCCTAGCCCTCTTTGGTGTCTATATAAACCGTAGAGTTTTAGTCCGTAGGACGAACAAGAATCATACCATAGGCTAGCTTCTAGGGTTTAGCCTCTCTGATCTCGTGGTAGATCAACTCTTGTACTACCCATATCATCAATATTAATCTAGTGGGAGTAGGGTTTTACCTCCATCGAGAGGGCCCGAACCTGGGTAAAAACATCGTGTCCCTTGTCTCCTGTTACCATCCTCCTAGACGCACAGTTCAGGACCCCCTACCCGAGATCCGCCGGTTTTGACACCGACATTGGTTCTTTCATTGAGAGTTCCTCTGTGTCGTCACCCTTAGGCCTGATGGCTTCTTTGATCGTCAACCACGACACGGTCCAGGGTGAGACTTTTCTTCCCGGACAGATCTTCGTATTCGGCGGCTTCGCACTGCGGGCCAATTCACTTGGCCATCTGGAGCAGATCGAAAGCTACACCCCTGGCCATCAGGTCAGGTTTGGAAGCCTAAACTGCACGGCCGACATCCGCGGGGACTCGATCTTCGACAGATTCGAGCCACAGCCGAGCGCGCCGCACTGTCACGATGGGCATGATCTAGCTCTGCCGCCGGACAGCGCCCCGAGCGCTGCTCAGGTGTCCGCTCCGACCATTAGCTCGGAGCCGACTGTGCCGATCGGGGATGGTCGGTTGGACGCCGCCCCAGGAGCCGCAATCTCTACGACGATAGAACCGAATACCAGCCTAGTTCTTTGCAAGGCCTGTGACTCCAAGGTGCCGGACTCCGTTCCGAACTCGGAATCTTCCGCACCCCTTCCGATCGAACCCGACTGGGCTCCGATCACAGAGTTCACCGCCGTAGACGTCTTTCAGCACTCGCCCTTTGGCGATATCCTGAATTCACTAAAGTCTCTCTCTTTGTCAGGAGAGCCCTGGCCGGACTACGGTCAGCATGGTTGGGATGCGGACAATGAAGAAATTCGAAACCCACCCACCACCCACTTTGTAGCCACTGTCGACGATCTAACCGACATGCTCAACTTCGACTCCAAAGACATCGACGGTATGGACACCGATGAAGGAGACGACCAAGAACCAGCGCCTATAGAGCACCGGACAATCACCGCATCACACGATGTATACATGGTGGACACACCTAAAAGAAGCAACAACGAGGATCAAAAGGGCGCAACCAGGGATCGTTCCCCCAAAAAACAATCAAAGCGGCGGCGTAATCGCCGCGCCAAGCCCCACCTCGATAGAGACCCAGCCATAGAGCAGGGAAAATTAACAGAAGACGAACATGCCATCGAGCAACCGTCCAAACAGGGCAGACAAACCGAACAAGCCGTCCCCGGGAAAGATAATAGTCCGGACGACCTCACGTCGGACAAGTTGCTGGAACACCAGAACCTCCACCAAAGGCTTGTTGCCACTACACGTAGCCTGAAAAAGCAGAAGCGGAAGCTCAAAACAGCGGAAGATGCACTCAAAATCAGATGGGGCAAAGCACTCAACACCGCACACAAGTACGGCAACAGTCATCACACAAAGAGCTATCCGAAGCGGAAATTACTACCAGAATTTGACGAAGAGGCCTTAGAGCCCCCACAGTCAAAAAGCAAGGAAGCCACCAGGTCGGATAGACGACCTCACGATCGATCTCAAGCGACAAAGGGCGCCGCACTCAATACGGCATGCGATCCGCCCAAAGACTCGCATCAAACAACCGGTCCAACCAGATCCATCTATGGGCCAAGAAAGAAAGCTCCAAGCAATGCAATGCAAAAAATATCCGAACATCGCGGAACACCTACATACAGGGGCGCCGCACATCCCCTATGTTTTACCGATGAGGTACTGGATCATGAATTTCCAGTGGGATTCAAGCCCGTAAACATAGAACCATACGACGGAACAACAGACCCTGGAGTCTGGATCGAGGATTATATCCTCCACATACACATGGCCAGAGGAGATGACCTTCACGCCATAAAATACTTACCCCTTAAGCTCAAAGGGCCAGCCCGACATTGGCTTAAAAGCCTTCCCGAAAACACCATGCGAAGTTGGGAAGCGCTCGAGGATGCTTTTCGGGCAAATTTTCGAGGGACCTATGTCCGACCTCCGGATGCAGATAATCTGAGTCATATAACTCAACAGCCCAGAGAGTCAGCCCAGAAACTCTAGAACAAATTTCTTACTAAAAAGAATCAGATAGTCGACTGTCCGGACACCGAGGCCCTAGCAGCTTTCAAACATAGCGTCCGAGACGAATGGCTCGACAGACACCTCGGCCAAGAAAAGCCAAGAACAATGGCCACATTAACAAGCCTCATGACCCGCTTTTGCGCAGGAGAAGATAGCTGGTTGGCAAGAAGCAGCACCAGCGACCCGAGTACATCCGAACTCAGAGATGGAAACGAGAAACCGCGCCGTAACAAAGAACAACGCCGGATCAAGGATAACAGCCCGATGAGCACAGCAGTCAACGCCGGATTCAAAAGCTCTCGGCAAAATTAGAAAAAGCCGCCCCCAAAGATGACAAGGACGAGCTATCTAACCTCAATAAAATCTTGGACAAAATATGTCAAATCCACAGTACTCCTGGGAGACCTGCAAACCACACCCACAAAGATTGTTGGGTCTTCAAGCAGTCCGGCAAACTCAACGCCGAACACAAGGGGCTCAACACACCAAGCAAGGATGACGACGCACCCCACAAGCAGAACACCGGAGAACAAAAGAAGTTCCCACAAGAAGTCAAAAAAGTAAATTCACTTCAGATGACAAAAGGGAAAAACAGAATGGCGCTACGCGCCACACGGCCCGCCCTAGAGGAGCACCGCCATTGGTTGTTAGAACCAATCACCTTCGATCATCAGGATTACTCCAGAGGGGCCTGGAACGTAGGCTGGACTACCTTGGTCCTGGATCCGATTATTGACGGATTCAAATTTACACAAGTCTTTATGGACGGCGGCAGTGATCTAAACCTGCTATATCAGGACACAATCCACGAACCGGGGGTAAACCCAGCTATAATTCGCCATGGCAACACTTCCTTTCAAGGAGTCACGCCGGGTCTAGATACCCAGAGTATGGGTTCCCTTTCGTATGAAGTCACGTTCGGCTCACCCGACAACTTCCGAAGCGAAAAGCTAACCTTCCACATCGCCCCATTCATAAGTCACTATCAAGCGCTACTGGGACGTGAAGCTTTCGTCCGCTTTAACGCAATACTGCATTATGCATCCCTTACACTTAAAATGCCCGGTCCACGAGGCATCATCTCATTAAAGGGAAATATCAATTGATCCCCAAAGTACGGGTAATGGTGCGGCCGCCTGGACAGCCGCACACTAATCCAGCCCTACTATCCCGGACACGGCTCGACGAGTCCGGCGTCAACATACAAAGGCTTAATAGCCGCATAACTCTGTACAAGGGGCTCCGCGTGTTTACGCCAGGAGACAATACGGCTCAATTTTGCTCCTACTATATCTTGTTTATTTTAATATAGATTTCTCGCATGCTTATTTTTTACTAAGTTCCTCTCTTTCGCAGACGAACACCATGCTACGCCCGTCCAGGATACGGCACAACAGAGACACAGGCGCAAACGTGCAGTAGGGACCCGTTTCAAGGATTCTTTTTAGATTAAGACCCTGCGTAAACCTTTTTTACTGTCTCTTGTTGACAACATCCCCTGGTTTTCGCTATAACCGAGGAGGAGGCTGGCGTCTTGGCATGTGGCCACGCCAGAATTTTGCGCGTACCTGGACACCAGGGGCTTTTTTACCAAGGGCTTTGGTTCGGCCCGTCTTCATAAAGACTTTATACCTTAGGGAGTGTTCGGCGTCGCGAGTTTTGCCTTATATGCATCAGCTCCGAATCATGTCTTTGGTCAAATGTTGGGTTTGCCCGGCTCCTGTGTTTTGCTGCCTTACGTTCCGTTATATCGGCTAACGCGGCACCAGGAGAACTACTGCGATTGTGCGCCGGTTCGGCCAGGCGAGCACCTCAGTAGAGAAAGCCGAAAACTGACTGTCATGATATAGCGAGAGACTGGTCAACAACTCGATGACTCCCGGAATCTTTAGGATTCCTCCGCATTAACGAAGGGCCGCTTCTCAGTCAGGCACACACGCGCCCCGAATTCGGGCGAGCGCGGTGCCCCTAGGGGCTATTGAGTAGCCCCACTGTCAAACTCCTATGGCTAAGTGAAAGTGATAAAGCATTATAGTCTGGTTGCCTAGTTCTCCGCGCTATCACCTCCTTTATAGGACCAAGACGTTGGATTAAGTGTGAAAAAGGCGCCTTTTTGCGAACACCCCGCATTATATGCGTGGGGGCTGAAGCCAACGACTGCCATCTATCAGGTTATATACACATATACATTAAAGGCCGCACAGGAGGTATTATAATTCTTGCAAGCACAATTATAAAAAGCTTTTATATTCTATCAAAATATTCCTTTTACAATAGCACATGCTATTCGAACACAACATCCTTCGAGCACTGCGCTTCTATTAAACAAGCGCCCGGAAGAACTTCCTCAAAGTAGTGCCTGGCAGGTACTCGACCTTCGTCCGAATCCCGGGATGCAACAACACTGGCCTTCATATCCGCCCAGTATGTCTTGACACAGGCAAGAGCCATTTGTGCACCCTCTATGTACGCCGACCTCTTCATTGCATCAACATGCGGCACCGAACCAAGGAACTGCTGCACCAAGCTAAAATAACCCTTCGGCTCTGGCTCTCCCGGCCACAAATGACTCACAACATACTTCATGGCGAGTCCGGGTAACCTGTTCAGCTCCGCCCAGGCGGCCAAACGGTCGGATACCGAAAGTGGGCATTCTGGATTGTGGAACTGCGACCAAAAAAGTTCTTCCAATTTATGGTCACCTCGACCTCGGAAGTGTTCGGTTGCGTCTGCCGCACTCGCTGCCAAATCTAGATAAGTGTTTTCCGCACTCCACTAACGGTCTAACGGAGCATACTTAGGATCCCCGAACTTCATCTGCAGCATATAGGGCTTTCCAGCCATGATATCTCCGGCCTGACGCAGCTCCTCCTTCATGGCTCTCATTGCAGAGCGAGTATCCTTGGCCTCGGCAGTGATCTTCTCAAGGTCCTTCTGAGCCGCCCTTCCTTCTTGTTCGAGAAATTTACAGCGGTCGGCAGCATCCTTCAATTTTATAGCCATCTCGGCTATTACTTTCTTGCTCTGGCAGTGAGCATCCTGTTCGACTTTTAGCTCTTCAGCAGCCTTAACGGCAGCCGCATCACTTTTCCTTGCTTGCTCCTTGGCTCGGGCAAGTTCCGCCCGAATGTTCTCCACGGCAGCAGGACCATCTGCATTAAGCACATATATTATAAGGCACGAGCATTGAACTCCTCTTATCAGATGTCTGTGGAGCATACCTTGTGCCTCGTCTAGCCGCTTATTTACAAGCGCGATGTCGGCATCCGCCACGTCAAGTTGCCGCTTTAGGTCGGCAGATTCATCAGTCCGGCTAGCCACCGAACGCCTCGCCACCTTCATAAAAAGGTGACATTTTACACTTGGGGTTATGATCCTCTGTGCGCCATCACTCTTGACGACACACAGAGTCTCAGGGGCTACTATTTATACAGGGCGCATTTTATATATGTGGCTCTACCAAAAGGTACACCTTTTCACGTACCTCAAAGCCTGTCAGTAAACTCCTGGCGGCCTCGTACAATCCGCTTTCCGCAGATGAAATCCTTCCTATCACCGTGTTCATCAACACACAGTGTTCTTCTGAGACAGACGCTCGCCCGAGCAGATCCCTCAGCCTCTCCGACCATGCACCAGAGGGTGCCGGACTAGCCCGATGACCTTTTTTAGGATCCGGACTTGGAGAAACCCGACGGGACGACACCTCGGGGTCGCCTGCCTCATAAGACGGTGCAACTAGGGGAGGTGTTTCGCTCTCCATCATCTCCGGACGAAGATCCCCTGAAGACGAGCTCTGCTGAGAAGGGTTGAGATCCGAACTGCAAGGTAATATTTCGGTTATCTTCCTCAGAAATAAAACAGGGATGCCACTCATTTTTGAACCCCTCTCTTTACTTACGGCTCGGAGGAAAGCTGATCCCCTTGAGGACGCAATGCGGCCGAGGCATTCTCCGGCGCCGGATCCTCTGACGAAGATTTCTTCCCCCGTTTCGAGGTCATCCCCTCCAGGTCTTCAGAGGTAGTCCTTTTCTTTCCCAGGTTGGGGGAATTCTCGATTCCTCCCTTCCTGACAGCCTCCTTCTGGAGGCGGTAGCTCCTTGATTCCCCTCTTCGCCCTCGGCCGAAAGCATAATCTCCAACATCTTGGTTAACACGGGATTCGACACGGTCTCGGGCAGGGGGGCTGGACACCTGATAAGCTTTGCCTTCGCTATCCACTCCTGTTCAAAGGATAGCTCTGCTAAAGGGCAATGTTATGATAAAAATATGGATGGCGTGTCCAAATACGGGGCTACTTACTTGAGCATCCGGGCGATTGCAGCTCAGACCTGCGTCCTCGGACAAATCCGGACACCTTGCTTGTGATCCGAAGAACAATTTGTACATCTCCACGGGCGTCGCGCCCATAAAATGTTGGAGGACTCGCGGTCCGTCCGGATTAAATTCCCACAGGCGGAGAGGGCGGCATTTGCAGGGCAGTATGCGGCGAATCAGCATAACTTGCGCCACTATGCTCAAGTTAATATCTCTTTCTAGGAGATCTCGAATGGGGTCCTACAGTAGGGGCACGTCTTTGGACGACCCCAAGATAAGCCCTTCATTGACTCATGACACTCGCCGTGGTGGGGGACCCAAGCGAAAAGCAGGTGGCGCCACCCATTTGGTGCCCCTGGGGGCTGTGATGTAAAACCAGTCCCGTTGCCATAGGCCGAACTCCTCTTGGAAAGAGCCCTCGGGCCATGGAGCGTCGGCCACCTTGCTTATGATAGCTCCTCCGCACTCAGCGTGCTGCCCCTCGACCATCTTCGGTTCCACCTTGAAGGTTCTAAGCCACAATCCGGAGTGAGGAGTAATGTGGAGGAAGGCCTCACACACGACAATGAATGATGAGATTTGGAGGATGGACTCTGGAGGTAAGTCGTGGAATTCCAGCCCGTAATAAAACAATAGCCCCCTCATGAAGGGATCAATTGGGAAGCCTAGCCCCCGAAGGAAGTGAGATGTGAACACCACGCTCTCAGCGGGCTGGGGAGTGGGAATGGCCTTCCCTTGAGCAGGCAGCCTATGTAAGATTTCGCCGGTTAGATACCTAGCATATCTCAGCTTTCGCACGTCTTCTTCCGTAATGGAGGAAGGCATCCACCGGCCTTGAAGGTCAGAGCCGGACATCGTCGAAGATCCGAAGCGCCTAAAACTAGAGCTTTGGGTGTTGGAACTCAAGGCGAGGGGCAGATTCGATTGGATTGAAAAGAAAGGAGTCAAGCCTTGGTCTCTTTATAAAGGAGTTGAATACCAAGAGCCCTCCCCGTAACCGTTTGGGACTCGCTTTCAATTAGGGAGTCATACCAAAAGGCACGATTGGGTTACCCACGCCCGTATTGATGAGAATCCCAGAATAAGGGGACACGATCTCTGCTTTGACAAGACATGCCAAGGAAACCGCCTCGCTAAACGCGCTGAGGTGGAACAGTAAAATGATTCAAATAAGGACTTGGCCGTGGCGTGATATCACGCTGCGGGATACGTCAACAGATTAAATTGGTACAGATATTATTCTCTCTATGGTGGTATGTGGAACTTATTTTGCAGAGCCGGATAGTATCCTTGTGTTCAACATCTTCTATGAAGTATTCGGAGGAGGAACCCGCCTTGCAATGCTGAAGACAATTTGCGCGCCGGACTCATCGTCATTGAAGCCTGGTTCAGGGGCTACTGAGGGAGTCCCTGATTAGGGGGTGTCCGGATGGCCAGACTATGACCTTTGGCCGGACTCCCGGACTATGAAGATACAAGATTGAAGACTTCGTCCCGTGTCCGAATAGGACTTTCCTTGGCGTGGAAGGCAAGCTTGGCGATATGATATGAAGATCTCCTCCCATTGTAACCGACTCTGTGTAACCCTAGCCCTCTCCGAAGTCTATATAAACCGGAGAGTTTTAGTCCGTAGGACGAACAAGAATCATACCATAGGCTAGCTTCTAGAGTTTAGCCTCTCTGATCTCGTGGTAGATCAACTCTTGTACTACCCATATCATCAATATTAATCTAGCATGAGTAGGGTTTTACCTCCATCGAGAGGGCCCGAACCTGGGTAAAAACATCGTGTCCCTTGTCTCCTGTTACCATCTGCCTAGACGCACAGTTCGGGACCCCCTACCCGAGATCCGCCGGTTTTGACACCGATACCGGGCATACAAGGGCAGCGGGAACCCAGGCGGCGGCCGCTCGTATGAAGGCCTCGACGTCTCCTGCCGCGCGACCTCGTCGCGGCGGCCGGGGACCGGCCGCTTCTTCGATGGGAGCGGGTCGGGACCCTCTCGGGGGGCCTTCCCTTTCTCTTCCACTAAGAACCGGCGGATGGGCACCATTGACGTGAAGATGGAGGAGGGGCGGGGAAGAAGGAGTGAAGCAGGAAGAGATGGACTGCGGAGGCTCTCGCCCATCCGTACTTATAGTCCATAGGAGGCCAACCGTCGGCCTCCATGATCGCAGGTAATCATAACTCATTTTTGCATGCAGGGACTTGTCAAGTCGGGCAGTTGCCGAGGCAGCATGGGGAAGCGGAGACGCCCACGTCTAATCAACCGCCACACGGCGCCCAAGGCCGTAGGCTATTGGGGCCTGCGGTGCTCCACACTTGCCCCTTTGCTTCTCTGCTAAGCCAAGTCCGAGCGCGCCTTGGGACCGGGGGCTACTATCGGTGTTCTGGGAACGGGGGTCCCCAGACTTGCCTGCCTGCGGCCTGCGGCGTGGCTCAAGTGGTGGCCTAGTACGACCCATCTTCATCAGCTCAAACTCAAGACCCTCACGAGGGGCCAAGCCTCGCGGGGCGGACGACGCAAGGCTTCCTCAGGAGCAGCCTCGCCAGGCATGCTCGCGAGGAGGTGGAGAGATCACGGCAAGGGTACCTCGCGAGGTGCTCGTGACGCAAGCTGTGACGATCGAGACCAGGCGGGCGCCGACCTGCGCAGTGTCCTTGTTTCCTCTTTGGTGCAAAGGGGGCAAGCACATGCGTGGAGTACCGAGGCATCATGCAAAGGTTACCATTTCGGTGCAACGAGACCAGGACCAGCAGAGCGGCAGGATGGAGGTCACCGTGGAGCCCAAGGCAGCGTCATCGCGAGTGCCTTTAGCAGCCGAAGTCCAACTTTAGTCAGGATAACTTGTACTAGATGTTCCCCTTCAAAATTGCCGTTGTTGGCGCCCTTCCCACTTAATATTTGGGAAGAGGACCAGTGCCTCTCTATATAGAGCTAGCCACCATAGTAGGAGGCATGGAGAATCTCATCGAGAGCAAAGAGAGGATAGAGTCCCCATCAGATTGAGAGGCGATCGAACTCTCCCAAGTAGTTCGTCGCACCAACCCAAGGACACCTCTCGCGAGGCTGTTCTTCCCCTTGTATTGTTCATCATCAGCCCCTGAGGCAATCCACCACACCACACACTGTAGTAGGGTATTACACCACAAATGGTGGCCCGAACCAGTATAAATCTTGTGTCCCTCGTGTTGTTCATCGTTTAGCTTAGATTCTCGCGAGGCGATCAGACGCGGATTGGTAGGGGGAAGATCTTCGCGCGCACCCCAGAGTTCAAACCTTAAGGGTCTGCCGGAACCCAACATCCGACAACAGGGGTGTTTAGGCGCCCATGGCATATGAATGCTTCTCGGAGGCGGTTGAGACTGGTGTCTTGGTGAAGTTACAAACCTGCCCCGGTTTAGACCTTTGGACATCGGGCCGATAGGCTACACGGGCCAGAGTCAGGACAGTAATTTCCTACCACCAAACATTAGTCTCGCGCGGTTTTGGGTGACCAGAGGCCTATTTGGCGCTTCGTTCAATATTTGGGAGCAGAAGCATTAACGTTTTCGGTTCTCTTGAATTGAACTTTCAGGATTTGTCAAACTTCACAAATCTTTACTCTTGAAAATCCTAAAGCTACGATTATTTTGGTATGGAGGGGGTACATTTGAATATACATTGTACACGGGTATATATTAAAAAATATGCAACTTACCTCAGTTCATGCATGGTTCCAGATATAATCTCCTTGGTTGCAAAAAAAAGTTAGATATGCGTATGAATATATATAGCATGTTCAAGCTCACAACAAAGATTGATGCCCCCTTTTACATCTGATTTACAAATGCCATTATCTCGGGTTCAAAAAGATGAATGCACTTCCTATGAATTCGAATATTCGAAACCCCCTTTATGTTGAATTCGACATGTATTCTATTTCGTAGCTAGCAATTTGGAATGTATCCATGCAAGTGACAAATGTATAAAGTGCTTCACACTAACAACATGGAGTGCACTAATTAATGTTTATATATGAATTGCAAAAGCATCCATTGCCTGTATTTCAAACCGCTCCCACTCTATGGATCGATAATATGAAATAAACACATGCACATGCTAGAATTCAATAGAGTATGCGTTTCTGATAGACCAATTTTCGTCCATACGCAATTTGCAAAATTCATGATCTCATCCAAAAATAATAATGCCATTTATATTTTAAATTAATGCATAGAACCTCCTTTTATACGTAGGTGCACTATGCCTCGGCCCATTCTCACAAACGCGTTATATCTCTCTCTATCTAACGCATAAGTGCACACACTTTATATGCATCGGCATTTCTCTTTCACACATGCTCACAAACTCTCTCAGGGTGTCGGGGTGTCTCACAAACTCTCTGTCTATCTCTCTCTCGCTCTCTCTCTCTCTCTGGCTACTATGTACCACTATTTTCACTAATCTTAGTTGGAAAACACTATTTCTCTCGCATGCATATATACACACGCACGGTCTCTACTAGCCCTCTATACGCACATATATGTGCCTACGTGTCTCCCGCATGCACATTATCTTTAGGCCTCTCTCACACACATTGCCCCCCAGACACACCTCTCTCTTAGTAGTTGGCAGATATGATTTCATCATATCATTCGGTAGGATATCCCTAGCTGTTAGGCTGGATGGTAATAGGAGGCAAAGTTTTACCCTAGTTCGGACCCTTGCAGTTGAATAAAGAGCCTACTCCTGGTGCTCTATATTAGTGATAGGGGTGTGTACAAAGTACACGTGAATACCAGGCATTGTGCGTATGTGTATACTATCGACGAACTAGCCCCCAAGCTTGTATAACATACTGGGGGCCTAGGGTTACAAATCATGTATAGTCAGCTTATCACTAGTGGGGATAGAGTCCTCCGCGACTTTGGTAGCTTCGTGTTGTACGCCGAGTTCTCCACATCGGTCTTTGTATAACGCGTCTCGGTCCAACCTATATGTGGCACAGGATGGAACTGACCCATGAGTCTTCATGTTGACCCACCACAACTAGAAATGATGTGCCCACCACACCACACACGCAATCGGCCACTAAGAAAATAAGCATATATAATAGTACAACAGTATCTAGCTCACGATACGTCTCCATATTTTGTTGATGACACTAACGGACTTTGCATTTGATGCGTGCTCCGTATTTTGTTGACGACACTTACGGTCATTGTATTTGAAGCGAAAGCACGATATGGTCACTGGACTTCAGAATAAACTCATCATGGTCACCACATACATTTTGTCATGCTAACCAACATGTGGTTGGATGGTTAGGAGGACAGTGGTTTCTCGAGCCCACCAAGGTTAAAGTCCCAGTGCTCGCATTTATCTTGTGTTAATTTCAGTATTTTTCGGCGATGTGCGTTCAGTAGGAGGAGACGTTCCACTCGACTATGAGGCACCTATGGTGACTTTGTAAAATCTCAAGATCATATATGCTGGCCCACTCTCTTGAAGGTGCTCATAGGGGTAGGGTTCACGTGTGTGCGCTTATAGCGGTGAGTGCTTGCGCATATATATGAGCCCTTGCGTCTGTACCATGTTAAACAAATACATGTCATGATTATACGGCCATTGGCTCACTCATACAACTCCGTATTTTGTTGATGACACAATCAATTGACCAGTCAAACATTCCACGCGGCGCAACTAGTGTTGCACCATCAGGGCGCGTAACCATGGGGCCCACCTATCATCCCGTATATGAAAGAAATAAATGGTAGTTTGAGTCTATACTGTGTTAATAAAATAGGAGTACATTTTAGGGTGATCATACGGTCACTGGCTCACCATACAACTCTGTAATTGATTGATAACATGATCAATTGACCAGTCAACCGGTCCACATTCAGCAGGGCACATTACCATAGGGCCCACCTGTCAGCGCGTATATGAAGGAGAAAAATGGTAATAAATTAGTGGTCGGTGGGTATTCAAAGTTGTGAGACCTCTGGTTGGCAGTCGCCGGCGGTTGGGGGGGCGTTGATTGGGCGGTGGGGTGGGGATCGCCGGAGAAAAATCTCGGCGCGGGGGGCCTAGAGGGTGGCTGGTGCGGCGGCAGACCGGCGGTGGGGAGTGGTTTCGGGGAGGGCGGGGCGGCATGGCAGCGCGGGCCGGCGGCGGGCGGCGGGGGCTGGCGGTTCGGCCGGTGGTGGCTGGTGGCTCAGGGGGGTGGAGTTTGATGATAAACTGGAGGCCCTTGATTTCGTATCCAATGGCTGGAAAATCTAATGACCAATGATGAAAAAGTCAGTCGACTGATGTGTAGCCTCACCCCGCACGTACACATACACGCACGCAAGACACGCACGCATGCAGACGTGCAACTCTGACACGTACACATAACGTACACACGCACGCATGCTGACGTGCAACACTGACACGTACACATGCACTCACGAACACACACACACACACACACACGTACGCACCCATGCATGCAACACTGAAACGTACGCTTGCACGCACGCAACAGTCGCACGCCTGCATGTACACAGCACACGACGAAAGACACACGCTCAACCTATACGTGCATGCACCCTTTGTTAAGGACATGGATTGTTACGGGTATTAATCAATCTTATCTGTGAGAAGCAGAACAATGATGTTTGCAGCGGTCTTTATGAATCACAACGTATCGAACGGGCTATCAACATAGTAGGCTTATCTACATGAAAAAGATGACGTCACACTCAATGAAAAATCATTGGTTTATGAAATGCCCGCTTCTGACCGCCCTGGCCCACCAAAGGTTCCTCTACTGTGCGCTGCCTGCGTTGGGTCACTGACATGCAGGCCATGTACCCAAAGAGCCCACATGTTAGTGGAAGAACGACACGGTGTCCTAGGTCAGAGTCGAGGGCGCCACTCGCTGCACGCCCGGCTGAACACGCCTCCTTGCTGCATTCAAACGCCTCCAGGAAACCCGCCCGTGTGGAAGCCGAGAAACCCACTCTGGACACACGTCCGTTCATGACCGGGCCGGCATTAAACGCAACGCCGGCCGAGCTCCTCCCGTCCGCCGTCTATTTAATCTCCTATTTAAACGAGGCCAAACGCCGGCCAAGAATTGCACACCTCCGCCACTCCCCTATCTCCTCCTTCACCATTTTGTCCACTCTTACAATGGCTTACGAAGAGTAGTTATTCCGCATCCAAGCTGGCTAGGTAGCCCGCCGGATACAAGCTATGCATCTCGCTGATCCACCTCCCTCCCCTCGCCCGACGGAGCCAGTTGCCGCCCCAAGCTGGCGCGCGGTTCAGCAACTCGCCGCTCCAGGCCAGCTCGACGAGGAGCAGCGCACGAGTGTCGTTGCTGCCATCCGCGCCGCCGCCTCGTACCGCGTCTCCCGTTTCTATGGCCGAGACTCCCATGCCGGCGGCCGTGCCATGCAAGCAGCGACAGAAGCCAGGTGCGGGGAGAGTGACGAGTCGGTGGCCAGCGCCTCCGCGTCCGCCGCCATCATCGAGGAGAAGTAGAACACGGGAGGCCGCCGCCGCTTGGGTCCCATGAAGGCCATCGTGGAGGCGACGCCGGCCTACACAACAGGTGTCTTGCTGGATCCTTTTGTTGCGAGGACCTTTGTCGACCCCGCATGGGCTCCACGGAAGAGGGGAACGTTAGGATGAACTCGAGCTGGTGCCGGCCATGGCAAAGTAGTGGCCGGTGATGAACTCGAACCAGTTTCGGCCACCATCATCTTCGGCACCAGCCAATGATATTAGTTGGGCAATGGGGAAGCGAGCAGTCCTTTGCGCTGAAGCATATACCTCCAGGGCTCCCGACAGTCTGGTGATCGTGCTACCGGACATGAGGAACACAAATCGATCGGCGGGCAACCATTTAGGCCAGGTATTATATACCTGTGCTGTCCAGAACTAGCACCGCATAGTTTGTTTGAATGTAATGAAATCCATCATGTTTGTATGAAAATCTTGTATTTTATATGATTTCCGTCGTTGTTTATATGAAATATCAGTTTTTCTACGTGTTTGCGTGAATTTCGTCTGATTGGTTGAGTTGCTATGATAATGTGTGCGGCTACGGTTGGATGGCGTAATTTGCGGGTCGCTGGTCAGTCTGCGGGCGGCTCGGATGGTGTTGTAAAAAAACAGCTAATGCGAGCTCGTCTCCAATGTGCGCGCCGGAGGATGCATGACAGCATGAGCACCCGAGCCATTCCTCGTTCATCGGTGGCAAAGGCACCGGTGGACAAAAGGGTCGCCAATATTTTGGCTACCCTGGGCAAGATCCAAACAGCCCCTCCCAACAGATTCAAATCCTTCGTTCGCCGTTTAATTTTTCCATGTGTTGTTTTCACGGACTAGCAAGATGCCCGTGCATGGCACGGAACATCAAGATGCATTTTTTACAAACTCCCACATGCATGCAAGGGATAATTAATGTCCTCCTTTGCTAGTACCACGAGGCAAACACCATTAATATTGCATCAATTAGTGTTAGTGACCTTGTATATTTGCAAATTGTAATTTTGATAGTGGACCCTTGAATATAAAAATGGAGGGAGAAAGATGAGAGATAAGGTGAGGAGGAGTGGGGCGTGGTGGTGACTCGTGGTCGGACTGGGCGGAGGATGGGGATGGACGGCGCATTATGTCTAGGTTTGTATCTCTCTCACACACACCCGCGTAGGTGGGGGACATGCACGAAGAGAAGAGGTGCACGCACGGCGCACGTACTACCGTCTCTTTCCCAACCACACTCGCGCGGGTACATGGTGGACCTCATTTCTGTACGAAAAGGCAGCCCATGTGGTAATTTGACAAATGTACTGGTTGTCCACTTGGTGGAGGGAGGATCGTCTACCACGGGTGAACAAACAAATTGCGACTTGACGTGTTATGTTAAAAAAGAGGCAAACCATGTGGGACCTACCTTAGAGGCAAGGCTCTATACACTGGAGTATTTTTGATGTGTCCCGTCAACTCGCAGAACGAGGAGAAGCTTGCTTAGTACACCGTCTCCCCCTCCCACGGGCGCAGTGGCTCGCAGGATGAGGTGAAGCTTGCTTACGAGTAGTAGTAGTAGTAGTACTGTACGCCTTACGCCCGCTCCCTCGCCCACGCGCGCGGTGGCTCGCAGCACGAGGAGAAAATTTTACTACTCCCTCCGTTTACTCCTCGTCCCTACTACGCACCTTTGTTAGAGAGATTATCATATTATTTGGAATATATATGTCCTTTAGTACTCCCTCCATTTACTTATACAAGGCCACTATAAAAAAATACATTTTGCATCTATACAAGGCCACAAATAGTAATCGAGACAAAAGTTACTACTCCCTCCTTTTCAGTTTATGGCTCAATTTCAAAATCTCTCCAACCAAGGTAGACGGTGAGTGGTCGAATTAATTTTGTAGTTTGCACAAGTAATTAGTATGCTTGTTTTTCTCAAGAAGTTATGTTTACCGAGGCATTAGTTAGAACGAATGCATGAATGACCACTAAATTTCCATGAACTTCTACATGCATTGGTTAGTTTCCTCTTGACACTGCTTGCATCAGGTGATCTAACGCACCTCGAAATCCAACATGTAATGGTACTACTACTAGTAGTAGAATTGAGACTTATCAAACGGAAAAACGTATGTTTTTTAGATGAGCCCTATAAACCCTAGTGGGTACGTACTCCGTAAAAATAGATTTTTCCAAAACTAAGTCACTCCCTTTCATGAATTCCGTAGTATACTCCTCCGTCGACGCTCCCTTTCATGCATTCTGTACTTCCTGTTGCCGACATGTGGGACATATAGCAACCGGGTCGACGTGTCAAGCACCAAATAACAGTGCAGAACAGCAGGGGGGCACACCCCACTCGTACCGGCCCAATAGTAGTAATGAGCAATGAGACATCAAATCACAATGCCCCACCTTCCCAAACGGACGAAGCAACCATTATTTCACACTTAGGTTCGCCATCATCTCAAACCACGTAGTATTGCTTCTGCCTCAAGAGGGACACGCGCATCGCCTTGGTACATCATGACACGTGGGACCGCATGATAGGCCATGCTCCCCCGCCGATCGCTTGGTAAAATCACCTCATTTTTACTATACTTCCTCCGTATCGGTTTACTACATGGCATGCACGTCATTCTAGGTTGAGAATTTAACCGGCAATATATGTGATGAACAGTACTCTAGCCTTTTAAAAAATTTATACTTTTGTACAGTAGTAGTATCGATGGATTGTGCCATGGAGCAAAAATTGAAATTAAAAAAAAAGGTGGTACATATAGAGAGCGCTCGTTGCCAAATTATGCATATAGTACTATTAAAAAAGCTAGTACATGCTTAATTGGGGTGCTAAATTCTATTAAAGAAATACTAGTAGTATGTAGTACATACTGAAGAGTTAAAGTAACGAGAAGAAACATAACATAGTTCTGCTGGGGGCTCAACACAACACACCCCTCAAATTAAACTAAGCACACCTGAAATTAAACTATGCAACTAATCCGGTAGACACTGCATTAGAACCACCATGCGAAACAATACTGACACCTTACTCACTCGGAGTCCTGGTCCACGTCCTCGACTTCGTCCTTGTCCCTCTTCCTCGTGGCCGATACTTCTTTGCTTGAACCGCACACTTGGCTCTTGCTCTTCATCCAACCCTTGTAGATATTGAAATAAAGGTAGCGATCCAATGCAGCATAGTGGGTGTGGTCTATATCTAGTACATTCCGCTGCCATGCATGACGATGAAATGTGTAATGAGGTTTCTCCAGTTTACGGTACGAAGGATGAACCATGGCTCCTGCCAGGGTTAGCATTGAAGGCTGACGAGAGGGCAGCAACCAATTCTTCTAGAGGTCGAAGGGGTTGCCTACAACGAGGCCTATCCGACCCCGGACTTCTTTGTCATTCATAAAGTCTACAGTAACGAATTTGACTAGGTTGTTCTCGAGGAAGTTCTTAAAATCCAGGCATTCAATGTCGGCATGGTATATGTGGTAGACCAAGCATAAGTCATGCACGCAAACCTAGATCACGGCGGGCTTCTTCCTCTCTTCCTCCTTTAGATCCTTCTCTCGTCCCAGGACTATGGTGTACTCAACATCTAGCCTAGTGACCCACTCATCATCTGAGTTTTCGAACATGCGTCTGAAGCGAGAAAGGCATCCTTTCACCGTCGCAGAAGAACGGGTGTAGATTACGTCGAACTCATCGCCGGTGATGGTTCTAACCTTGTACTCACCACCGATCATGGAGTTTTGGGACGCCATGGATTTGGGAGGAGGGTTAGGATTAGTGGAACTGCCGTAATGTGAAAGGACGGGACGACTAGGAGCGAACCGCCGTAGTATTAAAGGACGTGCAGGGATGAGTAGGAGCGAACTGCCAGCGTGCGAACGCCAGGGTAGTGGCTTTCCATTCTCCCATGATATGGGCTTCCGAGAGCCCTTGGATCTGAGATCGAACAGTTGCATGGCGTGATTCTAGACCTATGGGTGAATATCCTATCCTGGAGGGTTATTCTGCAAATTGTCAGCAACTTAGCATGCGACCGTTTGATCTCAGATCCAAGGGCTGCCAGCAGCCCGTATCATGGTCGCGCCTACCACGACCGTCGCGTCGCTCTCGCGGTCGCGCCCTTGGAGATTTTACACGGTGCGTTAGGCTATCTGATGTTGGCATGTCATACATAGTCATCACTTAGTCACTCATACTACAATAAGGTTAGCTATAAGGTTGGCTAAAGTGTATTTATTTATTTACTTATCTCTATCTCTTTCTTCGTACTCCCTCCGTCCCATAATATAAGAACGTTTTTGACACTAGAACGTTTTTGACACTAGTGTAGTGCCAAAAACGTTCTTATATTATGGGACACAGGGAGTACTAGTATTTATTGCATTCGCCAAGGAGTGACCTCTTCCAATGAAATGATGTGCTTATTAGTTTTCTGTTGCTAAGTTTGCTTATTTAATTAGCTATAGACTCAAAATTGTCTGTTCACGTAGATACACGCGCTTAGTACCATTTCTTTGTTGGGTCACCAAACTAATCTCTCTCTTCTTGATTAACTTGCCACATCAGACTTTATGCCTATGTGGTAAGCTTAGCACCTGTAGGAGTAAGTAAGTACAATAGTGCGCTTTACATGGCATTTTTGCATATGTGGAGGAAAGAGAGGCAAGGAAAAAGTAGAGAAGTGGGCTCTCATGCAAGAGCCAGCCTCTACCACAGGGTGGAGCATTGGGAGAGGCACCTGTATGGAGGTGGTCAGGAATCAGGAGACTCACGCCGGTCGTAGTGCCGCAGTTAAAATGATAATGGCAAGTCAAATCACGGGGCCCCACCTGTCTAGTAGTAACTCGCTGTCAAATCACACAGCCCTATGTTTGCAGCAGCCTACTCCCTCGTCTTCTTGCGTATCTGTCGAACCGACTAGGCAGAACTGCCCTGCCTACCGCGCAGGAAAAGCCCCGCCCTCGACTTTTAAATACAACTACATCCGCTTAAGAATCCAATGATATACTTTTTGTGACATAGTAACTCATATTTAGTTAGTCAAATGGATGACCTAGAACTACATGCACACCCTATAAACCAAGACGCCTAAAAATAAAAAAATGAGACGGAGAGTGTTGGGGAACGTTGCATAAAATAAAAAATTTCCTACGTTCACCAAGATTAATCTATGAGTTCATCTAGCAACGAGAGAGAGGAGTGCATCTACATACCCTTGTAGATCGCGAGCGGAAGCGTTCAAGAGAACGGGGTTGAGGGAGTCATACTCGTCGTGATCCAAATCACCTGATATCCTAGCGCCGAATGAACGGCACCTCCGTGTTCAACACATGTACGGTCAGCGTGACGTCTCCTCCTTCTTGATCTAGCAAGGGGAAAGGAGAGGTTGATGAAGATCCAGCAGCACGACGGCGTGGTGGTGGATGCAGCAGGGTTCCGGCAGGGCTTCGCCAAGCGACTATGGGAGGAGGAGGTGTAGCAAGGGGGGTTAGGGAGGCACCAGATGTCAGGGTACGACTGCCCTCCCACCCCCCCTCTTTATATAGGGACCCCAGGGGGGCACCGGCCCTAGGAGATGGGATCTCCTGGGGGGGCGGCGGCCAAGGGGGGAGACTTGCCCCCCAAGGCAAGTGGAGGCGCCTCCTCCCCTAGGGTTCCCAACCCTAGGCGCAGAGGGGGGCCTAGGGGGGGGGGGCGCACCAGCCCACCAGGGGCTGGTTCCCCTCCCACTTCATCCCATGGGGCCCTCCGGGATGGGTGGCCCCACCCGGTGGACCCCCGGGACCCTTCTGGTGGTCCCGGTACAATACCAGTAACCCCTGAAACTTTCCCGATGGCCGAAAAACGACTTCCCATATAATTCTTTACCTCCGGACCATTCCGTAACTCCTCGTGACGTTCGGGATCTCATCCGGGACTCCGAAAAAGTTTTGGTTTGCTGCATACTAATATCATTACAACCCTAGCATCACCGAACCTTAAGTGTGTAGACCCTACAGGTTCGGGAGACATGCAGACATGAACGAGACGGCTCTCCGGTCAATAACCAACAGCGGGATCTGGATACCCATGTTGGCTCCCACATGCTCCTCGATGATCTCATCGGATGAACCACGATGTCGAGGATTTAAGCAACCCCGTATACAATTCCCTTTGTCAATCGGTACGTTACTTGCCCAAGATTCGATCGTCGGTATCCCAATACCTCGTTCAATCTCGTTACCGGCAAGTCACTTTACTCGTACCGTAATGCATGATCACGTGACCAGACACTTGGTCACTTTGAGCTCATTATGATGATGCATTACCGAGTGGGCCCAGAGATACCTCTCCGTCATACGGAGTGACAAATCCCAGTCTCGATCCGTGTTAACCCAACAGACACTTTCGGAGATACCTGTAGTGCACCTTTATAGTCACCCAGTTACGTTGTGACATTTGGTACACCCAAAGCACTCCTACGGTATCCAGGAGTTACACGATCTCATGGTCTAAGGAAAGGATACTTGACATTGGAAAAGCTCTAGCAAAATGAACTACACGATCTTGTGCTATGCTTAGGATTGGGTCTTGTCCATCACATCATTCTCCTAATGATGTGATCCCGTTATCAATGACATCCAATGTCCATAGTCAGGAAACCATGACTATCTGTTGATCAATGAGCTAGTCAACTAGAGGCTCACTAGGGACATGTTGTGGTCTATGTATTCACACGTGCATTACGATTTCCGGATAATACAATTATAGCATGAATAAAAGACAATTATCATGAACAAGGAAATATAATAATAATCCTTTTATTATTGCCTCTAGGGCATATTTCCAACAGTCTCCCACTTGCACTAGAGTCAATAATCTAGTTACATTGTGATGAATCGAACACCCATAGAGTTTTGGTGTTGATCATGTTTTGCTCGCGGAAGAGGTTTAGTCAACGGATCTGCGACATTCAAATCCGTATGTACTTTGCAAATATCTATGTCTCCATCTTGAACATTTTCACGGATGGAGTTGAATCAACGCTTGATGTGCCTAGTCTTCTTGTGAAACCTGGGCTCCTTGGCAAGGGCAATAGCTCCAGTGTTGTCACAGAAGAGAGTGATTGGCCCCGACGCATTGGGTATGACTCCTAGGTCGGTGATGAACTCCTTCATCCATATTACTTCATGCGCTGCCTCCGAGGCTGCCATGTACTCCACTTCACATGTAGATCCCGCCACGACGCTCTGCTTGCAACTACACCAGCTTACTGCTCCACGATTCAACATATACACGTATCCGGTTTGTGACTTAGAGTTATCCAGATCTGTGTCGAAGCTAGCATCGACGTAACCCTTTACGACGAGCTCTTCGTCACCTCCAAAAACGAGGAACATATCCTTAGTCCTCTTCAGGTACTTCAGGATATTCTTGACCGCTGTCCAGTGTTCCTTGCCGGGATTATTTTGGTACTTTCCTACCAAACTTACGGCAAGGCTTACATCAGGTCTAGTAGACAGCATGGCATACATAATAGACCCTATGGCTGAGGCATAGGGGATGACACTCATCTCTTCTTTATCTTCTGCCGTGGTCGGGCATTGAGCCGAGCTCAATCTCACACCTTGCAATACAGGCAAGAACCCTTTCTTGGACTGATCCATATTGAACTTCTTCAATATCTTATCAAGGTATGTGCTTTGTGAAAGACCTATGAGGCGTCTCGATCTATCCCTACAGATCTTGATGCCTAATATGTAAGCAGCTTCTCCAAGGTCCTTCATTGAAAAACACTTATTCAAGTAGGCCTTAATGCTGTCCAAAAGTTCTATATCATTTCCCATCAAAAGTATGTCATCTACATATAATATGAGAAATGCTACAGAGCTCCCACTCACTTTCTTGTAAACGCAGGCTTCTCCATAAGTCTGCATAAACCCAAACGCTTTGATCATCTCATCAAAGCGAATGTTCCAACTCCAAGATGCTTGCACCAGCCCATAAATGGATCGCTGGAGCTTGCATACCTTGTTAGCATTCTTAGGATCGACAAAACCCTCCGGCTGCATCATATACAGTTCTTCTTTAAGATAGCCGTTAAGGAATGCCGTTTTGACGTCCATCTGCCATATCTCATAATCATAGTATGCGGCAATTGCTAACATGATTCGGACGGACTTTAGCTTCGCTACGGGAGAGAAAGTCTCATCGTAGTCAACCCCTTGAACTTGCCGATAACCCTTAGAGACAAGTCGAGCTTTATAGATGGTAACATTACCATCCGCGTCCGTCTTCTTCTTAAAGATCCATTTGTTTTCTATCGCTCGCCGATCATCGGGCAAGTCTGTCAAAGTCCATACTTTGTTTTCATACATGGATTCTATCTTGGATTGCATGGCTTCAAGCCATTTGTTGGAATCTGGGCCCGCCATCGCTTCTTCATAGTTTGAAGGTTCACCGTTGTCTAACAACATGATTTCCATGACTGGGTTGCCATACCACTCTGGTGTGGAACGTGTCCTTGTGGACCTACGAAGTTCAATAGCAACTAGATCCGAAGTACCTTGATCATCATCATTAATTTCCTCTCCAGTCGGTGTAGGCACCACAGGAACATTTTCCTGAGCTGCACTACTTTCCGGTTCAAGAGGTAGTACTTCATCGAGTTCTACTTTTCTCCGACTTACTCCTTTCGAGAGAAACTCTTTTTCCAGAAAGGATCCGTTCTTGGCAACAAAGATCTTGCCTTTGGATCTAAGGTAGAAGGTATACCCAATGGTTTCCTTAGGGTATCCTATGAAGACGCATTTTTTCGACTTGGGTTCGAGCTTTTCAGGTTGAAGTTTCTTGACATAAGCATCGCATCCCCAAACTTTTAGAAATGACAGCTTAGGTTTCTTCCCAAACCATAATTCATACGGTGTCGTCTCAACGGATTTAGATGGAGCCCTATTTAAAGTGAATGTAGCTGTCTCTAGAGTGTATCCCCAAAATGATAGCGGTAAATCGGTAAGAGACATCATAGATCGCACCATATCCAATAGAGTGCAATTACGATGTTCGGACACACCATTACGCTGAGGTGTTCCAGGCGGCGTGAGTTGTGAAACGATTCCACATTTCCTTAAGTGCGTACCAAATTCGTGACTTAAATATTCTCCTCCATGATCTGATCGTAAGAACTTTATTTTTCGGTCACGTTAATTCTCTACTTCATTCTGAAATTCCTTGAACTTTTCAAAGGTCTCAGACTTGTGTTTCATCAAGTAGACATACCCATATCTACTCAAGTCATCAGTGAGAGTGAGAACATAACAATATCCTCCGCGAGCCTCAACGCTCATTGGACCGCACACATCAGTATGTATGATTTCCAATAAGTTGGTTGCTTGCTCCATTGTTCCGGAGAACGGAGTCTTGGTCATTTTGCCCATGAGGCATGGTTCGCATGTGTCAAATGATTCATAATTGAGAGACTCTAAAATTCCATCTGCATGGAGCTTCTTCATGCGCTTGACACCAATGTGACCAAGGCGGCAGTGCCACAAGTATGTGGGACTATCTTTATCAACTTTACATCTTTTGGTATTCACACTATGAATATGTGTAACATTATGTTCGAGATTCATTAAGAATAAACCATTGACCATTGGGGCATGACCATAAAACATATCTCTCATATAAATAGAACAACCATTATTCTCGGATTTAAATGAGTAGCCATCTCGCATTAAACGAGATCCAGATACAATGTTCATGCTCAAACTTGGCACTAAATAACAATTATTGCAGTTTAAAACTAATCCCGTGGGTAAATGTAGAGGTAGCGTGCCGACGGCGATCACATCGACCTTGGAACCATTCCCGACGCGCATCGTCACCTCGTCCTTCGCCAGTCTCCGCTTATTCCGCAACTCCTGCTGTGAGTTACAAATATGAGCAATGGCACCAGTATCAAATACCCAGGAGTTACTACGAGTACTGGTAAGGTACACATCAATTACATGTATATCACATATACCTTTAGTGTTGCCGGCCTTCTTGTCCGCTAAGTATTTGGGGCAGTTTCGCTTCCAGTGACCCTTCCCTATGCAATAAAAGCACTCAATCTCACGCTTGGGTCCATTCCTTGACTTCTTCCCGGCAACTGGCTTACCGGGCGCGACAACATCTTTGCCGTCCTTCTTGAAGTTCTTCTTACCCTTGCCCTTCTTGAACTTGGTGGTTTTATTGACCATCAACACTTGATGTTCTTTCTTGATTTCTACCTCTGCCGACTTCAGCATTGAAAATACTTCAGGAATAGTTTTCACCATCCCCTGCATATTGTAGTTCATCACAAAGCTCTTGTAGCTCGGTGGGAGCGACTGAAGGATTCTGTCAATGACCGCCTCGTCCGGGAGGTTAATGCCCAGCTGGGACAGGCGGTTGTGCAACCCAGACATTTTGAGTATGTGCTCATTGACAGAACTATTTTCCTCCATCTTACAACTATAGATCTTGTCGGAGACTTCATATCTCTCGAGCCGGGCATGAGCTTGAAAAACCATTTTTAGCTCCTCAAACATCTCATATGCTCCGTGTTGCTCAAACCGCTTTTGGAGCCTCGGTTCTAAGCTGTAAAGCATGCCGCACTAAATGAGGGAGTAATCATCAGCACATGACTGCCAGGCGTTCATAACATCTTGGTTCTCTGGGATGGGTGCTTCACCTAGCGGTCCTTCTAGGACATATGCTTTCTTGGCAGCTATGAGGATGATCCTTAGGTTCCGGACCCAGTCCATGTAGTTTCTGCCATCATCTTTCAGCTTGGTTTTCTCTAGGAACGCGTTGAAGTTCATGTTGACATGAGTGTTGGCCATTTGATCTACAAGACATATTTTGCAAAGATTTTAGACTAAGTTCATGATAATTAAGTTCATCTAATCAAATTATTTAATGAACTCCCACTCAGATTTGACATCCCTCTAGTCATCTAAGTGTTACATGATCCGAGTCGACTAGGCCGTGTCCGATCATCACGTGAGATGGACTAGTCATCATCGGTGAACATCTCCATGTTGATCGTATCTTCCATACGACTCATGTTCGACCTTTCGGTCTCTGTGTTCCGAGGCCATGTCTGTACATGCTAGGCTCATCAAGTTAACCTAAGTGTTTTTGCATGTGTAAAACTGTCTTACACCCGTTGTATGTGAACGTAGGAATCTATCACACCCAATCATAACGTGGTGCTTCGAAACGACGAACTTTAGCAATGGCGCACAGTTAGGGGGAACACTTTCTTGAAATTATTGTAAGGGATCATCTTATTTACTATCGTCGTTCTAAGTAAACAAGATGCATAAACATAATAAACATCACATGCAATTATATAGTAGTGACATGATATGGCCAATATCATATAGCTCCTTTGATCTCCATCTTCGGGGCTCCATGATCATCTTCGTCACCGGCATGACACCATGATCTCCATCATCATGATCTCCATCATCGTGTCTCCATGAAGTTGCTCGCCAACTATTACTTCTACTACTATGGCTAACGGTTTAGCAATAAAGTAAAGTAATTACATGGCGTTAAATCATTGACAGTAGGTCATACAATAATTAAGACAACTCCTATGGCTCCTGCCGGTTGTGATACTCATCGACATGCAAGTCGTGATTCCTATTACAAGAACATGATCTCATACGTCAAAATATATCATTCATCATTCATCACAACTTTTGGCCATATCACATCACAAAGCAATTGCCGCAAAAACAAGTTAGACGTCCTCTAATTGTTGTTGCATCTTTTACGTGGCTGCAATAGGGTTCTAGCAAGAACGTTTTCTTACCTATGAATTACCACAACGTGATTTGTCAACTTCTATTTACCCTTCATAAGGACCCTTTTCATCGAATCCTCTCCAACTAAAGTGGGAGAGACAGACACCCGCTAGCCACCTTATGCAACTAGTGCATGTCAGTCGGTGGAACCTGTCTCACGTAAGCGTACGTGTAAGGTCGGTCCGGGCCGCTTCATCCCACAATACCGCTGAAGCAAAATAAGACTAGTAGTGTCAAGAAAGTTGACAACATCTACGCCCACAACAGATTTGTGTTCTACTCGTGCAATAGAGAACTACGCATAGACCTAGCTCTGATACCACTGTTGGGGAACGTTGCATAAAATAAAAATTTTCCTACGTTCACCAAGATCAATCTATGAGTTCATCTAGCAACGAGCGAGAGGAGTGCATCTACATACCCTAGATCGCAAGCGAAAGCGTTCAAGAGAACGGGGTTGAGGGACTCGTACTCGTCGTGATCCAAATCAACGGAGATCCTAGCGCCGAACGGACGGCACCTCTGCGTTCAACACACGTACGGTCAGTGTGACGTATCCTCCTTCTTGATCCATCAAGGGGAAAGGAGGGGTTGATGAAGATCCAGCAGCACGACGGCGTGGTGGTGGATGCAGCAGGGTTCCGGCAGGGCTTCGCCAAGCGACTACGGGAGGAGGAGGTGTAGCAAGGGGGTAGGGAGGCGCCACATGTCAGGGTATGGCTGCTCTCCCACCCCCCTCTTTATATAGGGACCCCAGGGGGGGTGCCCTAGGAGATGGGATCTCCTAGGGGGGGGGCGGCCAAGGGGGGAGACTTGCCCCCCAAGGCAAGTGGAGGCGCCCCCTCCCCTAGGGTTCCCAACCCTAGGCGCAGAGGAGGGCCCAGGGGGGGGGGGGCGCACCAGCCCACCAGGGGCTGGTTCCCCTCCCACTTCAGCCCATGGGGCCCTCCGGGATGGGTGGCCCCACCCGATGGACCCCCGGGACCCTTCCGGTGGTCCCGGTACAATACCGGTAACCCCCGAAACTTCCCTGATGGCCGAAAAACGACTTCCCATATATAATTCTTTACCTCCGGACCATTCCGGAACTCCTCGTGATGTCCGGGATCTCATCCGGGACTCCGAACAACTTTCGGTTTGCTGCATACTAATATCTTTACAACCCTAGCGTCACCAAACCTTAAGTGTGTAGACCCTACGGGTTCGGGAGACATGTAGACATGACCGCGACGGCTCTCCGATCAATAACCAACAGCGGGATATGGATACCCATGTTGGCTCCCACATGCTCCTCGATGATCTCATCGGATGAACCACGATGTCGAGAATTTAAGCAACCCCGTATACAATTCCCTTTGTCAATCGGTACGTTACTTGCCCGAGATTCGATCGTCGGTATCCCAATACCTCGTTCAATCTCATTACCGGCAAGTCACTTTACTCGTACCGTAATGCATGATCCCGTGACCAGACACTTGGTCACTTTGAGCTCATTATGATGATGCATTACCGAGTGGGCCCAGAGATACCTCTCCGTCATACGGAGTGACAAATCCTAGTCTCGATCCGTGTCAACCCAACAGACACTTTCGGAGATACCTGTAGTGCACCTTTATAGTCACCCAGTTATGTTGTGATGTTTGGTACACCCAAAGCACTCCTACGGTATTCGGGAGTTACACGATCTCATGGTCTAAGGAAAGGATACTTGACATTGGAAAAGCTCTAGCAAAACGAACTACACGATCTTGTGCTATGCTTAGGATTGGGTCTTGTCCATCACATCATTCTCCTAATGATGTGATCCCGTTATCAATGACATCTAATGTCCATAGTCAGGAAACCATGACTATCTGTTGATCAACGAGCTAGTCAACTAGAGGCTCACTAGGGACATGTTGTGGTCTATGTATTCACATGTGCATTACGATTTCCGGATAATACAATTATAGCATGAATAAAAGATAATTATCATGAACAAGGAAATATAATAATAATCCTTTTATTATTGCCTCTAGGGCATATTTCCAACAGAGAGAGTAGTTCAGCATGTATCTTTTTAGATCAATATAGTTGGGATTCACCAAGGAGCAAAACCAAGTGGTAGGCTGCTCCTGTCGTGTTGGCGTAGCAACTCAAGCAGGGTCAGTCCGCACACAAAATGGCAACACACTTAACAGGACCCTTTTGGCCGACATGTGGCTCATCCACCATCTTGTTCCACGTGCGATGCACCAAATTACAGTTCGGAGCAGTGGTTGGAATTGGAGGCACCCCGATTGTAGCACCGCAGTCGTAGAAAATGAGCGATGAGTGGTCAAATCACAAAGCCCCACCTTTCCCGCATTAAGCTGGATAGACGAAGCAACCATCATTTCACTCTAGGGCGCAAGAGCATAAAGAAAAGAGAAACCAATGATGCGTGCGACAGCTACCTAGGGCACGCTAGGGTAGGGGTCTCCACTATAGATCCTTTTTTCTTGAAAGCGCCTCCACTACAAATCGGCTTCTCCCTTGTCCTCTTGAAGAAAACCGATGATGAGTATGGCGGTAGGGTCTGTAGGAGTACTACGGCGTGTGGGGCCATGTCATAGTAAACGGGTTCGAGTCGACGCCTTAAATATGTGTGGGCCGCTTGGTTTTACGGGAACGAAGCAACATTTTGCATTTGGGGACCAGTGGAGATATAGTATGTACAAAAAATTGTGGACGTAGGTTCGACCGGAAGGCAATGATGCATGGGCCCTGCATTTTGATATACTCGGGGCCGCGTGAAATTTGCTACTCTACTCAAAGCTAGTAAGGTACACATGCATTGACCGCATGAGATTTCGAAAACAAATTATGAATAAATACACACTATAGCATGTAAAGCTTTGAGTCATATATGCATGATGTAGATGTTCATTTAGTTCTTATAGTTCATCTCATTCAAAATCAATTAGTTTTATAAAAATGTTAAGATTCATGGGGTTGTGCACTGTAAAGCATAAAGTAAAAAACAAATAATGGCAATTCATTTAGAAAAAATCAATTATGATACAGAAGATTCTAGAACAAAGGAGAAGTGTTTGTGTTTTGAGGTTTGTGCATTATGCTTAAGTTCAACCATGGAGTCTTCTAAATTGTACATGTTGCAGATCTGGTGGAATGTTGATGATATCCAACGGCCAATAGTGCTCGGATTTGCCATCTCTACACTATCGGATTAGCTTCATCCAGCGACCATCTTTCAAAGTTATTGGCACACTATATAGTTCTTGTGCCATAGTTGCATGTTTTGAAAAAAGCTACTAGTGGGTTGTACTATCTATTTAGGAATAGAATATGTATACATGGAAGTTGTAGGGAAAGAGATGACATGGAGCATCTCAATTCCTATGAGTAGGGATTGGGAAAGAGATGCCATTTGGTTCACATCATAGGAACTTTTCTATTGAATCTAGAGATGACATGTATCTCAATTCCTATGAGCAGGGGTTAGAAAAGAGATATAATTTGGTTCATATCATAGGAACTTTTCTATTGAATATACGCTAATGTTTATTTTCCTTTGAAATTAAGGGAGTATAGTAATCCATTCATATGAACCAAGTGGCTCTAAAGCTATAGAAATGATATCATGTTTATTTCCTTTGAAATGTGGAGTATATGAATCTATTCCTATGAACCAATTGGCTCTAAAGGAAAAAATCCTATAAAAATCATATCATATAGAGGTCCTATGATATTCCTCGACAACAAAGGATGGTTGAAATTGCTGCGGGTGATACGATGGTCTTTCTTTGTAGACTCCTCCCCCATCTTTATAGTTACCTCTCGAAGATGAATGAAATGATATATACATGGTATTCTACATGTGCAATTTGGTACATGAAAACTCGGTAAAAGTTTGCGAGGTTTGAATTTTCAATAAAGCTATATGCACTGCATTTCGGAACGGAGGGAGCATATGGCAGTTGCTAACACTCACATGGAAGATTTGTGTGTAGGAGGAGTTGCTGTTCTGTTAAATGACATGGCAAAACTGACCCTGTCGAATGCCAATCTAACGGTTCTTACGGCATTCGTCAGGAAAAGGCTTGTGACGAATGTTTGTTGGATAATGATTTACGGACACATGCATTGCATTGATATGTGCCCCCCTCTCTCTCATGCACACGCACCCTCATGAGTCACGACTCTCCCGAGTCCTCTCGCAGACTCGCACGTCGCACCCACCGTCTATCTAAAGGTAGACGTCACACACATATGTGCTCTTCACACCCTACTCTCAGAACTTCTAAAAAACAAAAGACGTTGCACACATTTTATTTTAGCTCACACGTCACATACATATACTATTACTCTTGCGGCGAACATTCTTTGGGCATAGTATATTGTCCTCTCACGAAAAGAAGCGGTGCGCGCACACACTAGTTCTCTCACACCCACTCGCGGGTACATGTAGTAGCACATTTTTTTGAAGCTGGTACAACAAAACCACTCCACTATATATATACATATACATACATATATATATATATATATATATATATATATATATATATATATATATAAGCAGGAGCCTTAGCGCTTGCTTTACTAGGGTTCCTCTCGTTCACTCGTGCTCTCCAGATCTAAGCAAGACATAGGTGGCCACACTCTCTCTCAGCTCACGGTTGGTCACAAATCCGTCCGGACAACCTCGACCGGGGTAGGGGTGTAGGAGCATCGTTAACACTGTCGTCGGCGGCGAGGGAGGAGACCAACGGCTACCCGCGCATCCTGATCGGCGGTTGTGCCATTCTCTTCGAGAGAGTGCCGGCTCGGGAGGGCCTCCGACCCCTTCTTCCTCCCTGCGGTATTGTGGCCAAGATGCAGCATCCCGATGCCGTCTTTGCCACATGCCGACTGTCTGTGTCAACACCGGCGGATCTCGGGTAGGGGGTCCCGAACTATGCGTCTAAGGCTAATGGTAACAGGAGGCTGGGGACACGATGTTTATCCAGGTTCGGGCCCTCTCGATGGAGGTAATACCCTACTTCCTACTTGATTGATCTTGATGATATGAGTATTACAAGAGTTGATCTACCACGAGATCAGAGAGGCTAAACCCTAGAAGCTAGCCTATGGTATGATTGTTGTTGTCGTCCTCATACGGACCGAACTCTCCGGTTTATATAGACACCGGAGAGGGCTAGGGTTTACATGGAGTCGGTTACAAGGAAGGAAATATAATATCCGAATCGCCAAGCTTGTCTTCCACGCAAAGGAGAGTCCCATCCGGACATGGGACGAAGTCTTGAGTCTTGTATCTTCATAGTCCAACAGTCCGGCCAAAGTATATAGTCCGGCTGTCCGGATACCCCCTAATCCAGGACTCCCTCAGTAGCCCCTGAACCAGGCTTCAGTGACGATGAGTCCGGTGCGCAGTTTGTCTTCGGCATTGCAAGGCGGGTTCCATCTCCAAATACTCCAAAGTAATTATCGAACACTTGAATCGTGTCCGGATTTGCAAGATGATCTTTGCATACCACCGTAGAGAGAATAATTTTCACAAATGTAATCTGCTGACATCTTTTGTACGGTGTGACATGACACCAAGGTCGGTTTATTATTCGAACCATTTTCCCATAACCAGCCACAGCGCACATTGCGAGGCGGCTTCCTCGGCACGTCTTGTCGAAGCAAAGATCATGTCCCCTTATCATGGGATTCCCATCAATACGGGTATGGGTAACCCAACCGCGCCATCTATCGTGGCGCTTGGGAAATAAGCGACTCTCGACGGGCAAGTGGGGAGGCGCACCGCTTTCGTCGCCTCTATAAAGGGATAAGAGTTCCCCATTTTTACCCACGCCTTCTTCCTCCTTCGCTAATCCATTCTTGCCTCCTCGAGCTCCAGCACCCAAGTCCGCGCCTTCTCCGCACAGACAAACATGTCCGGAGCAGGAGGCAAGTGGGTGGCTTCCACCGTGAAGGAGGAGCATATTGCGAAGCTTCGGGCGGCCGGATACTTGGCCGCAAACATCGCGCACCGGCTACCGGACGCAGGGCAGATCATTCCAACTCTGGAGCCCCATGAGAGGGTCGTGTTTCTCGCCCACTTCATCCGTGGACTGGGATTTCCACTTCATCCCTTCGTCCGCAGGCTCATGTTCTACTACGGGCTAGATTTCCATGATCTAGCCCCAAATTTCGTCCTCAACATCTCGGCGTTTATCGTTGTTTGCGAGGCCTTCCTCCGCATCAAGCCTCACTTCGGCTTGTGGCTGCGAACCTTCTGCGTGAAGCCGAAGATCGTGAGCGGCCAGCAAGCGGAGTGCGGAGGCACCATGGTGGGCAAGATGCCTAACGTCACCTGGCTTGATGGCTCCTTCACGGAGACTGTGAAAGGGTGGCAATTGGGGTGGTTCTACATCACCGAGCCGCGCGGCGCCAACTGGGCGGTGGCCCCTGAATTCCGATCCGGAATCCCCATGCGGCTCACCTCCTGGGAGAAGAAGGGACTGGCCTGCGGCGAGCCTGCTGTAACGCCCACGATGCGGCTATATCTCCCACGTGTCGAAGCACGACTTAGAGGCATAACCTCATGGTGGTTTTGTCGCAAGAAGAGTCATCTTCACACAATCCCATGTAATGAACAAGAATGGGATAAAGAGAGTTGGCTTACAATCGCCACTTCACACAATACATAATTAAGTTCATACATCATCCAAAATACACTCATAGACCGACTACGGTCAAATCCAAATGAAAAGAAGATAACCCCAAATGCTAGATCCCCGATCGTCCCGACTGGGCTCCACTACTGATCATCTGGAAACGAAACATAGTAACGAGCAAGGTCCTCGTCAAACTCCCACTTGAGCTCGGTTGCGCCACTTGCTCTGGTTTCCTCGGCACCTGCATCTGTTTTGGTAGAATCCGTGAGTCACGAGGACTCAGCAATCTCACACCCGCGAGATCAAGACTATTTAAGCTCATGGGTAGGAAAAGGGGTAATATGGTAGAGCTGCAGCAAGCACTAAGCATATATGGTGGCTAACATACGCAAATGAGAGCGAGAAGAGAAGCAACGCATCGGTCGAGAAGCTAGAAGTGATCAAGAAGTGATCCTGAAACTACTTACGTTCATACATAACCCAAACCGTGTTCACTTCCCGAACTCCGCCGAGAAGAGACCATCATGGCTACACACACGGTTGATGCATTTTAAAGAGGTCAAGTGTCAAGTTATCTACAACCGGACATTAACAAATTCTCATCTGCCTCATAACCGCGGGCACGGCTTTCGAAAGATAATATGCCCTGCAGGGGTGTCCCAACTTAGCCCATCACAAGCTCTCACGGTCAAAGAAGGATATACCTTCTCCTGGGAAGACCCGATCAGTCTCGGAATCCCGGTTCACAAGACATTTCGACAATGGTAAAACAAGACCAGCAAAGCCGCCCGATGTGCCGACAAATCCCGATAGGAGTCGGACGTATCTCATTCTCAGGGCACACCGGATGGGCAAGACGTCGGGTTGGTATAGACCCTGGTTGCCCAGGGGACGCCGGACATCGCCCAGGTTGGACCAGCATTCGAAGGAACACTGGCCCGGGGGTTAAATAAAGATGACCCTCGGGCTCGCGAAAACCCAAGGGAAAAAGGCTTAGGTGGCAAATGGTAAAACCAAGGTTGGGCCTTGCTGGAGGAGTTTTATTCAAAGCGAACTGTCAAAGGGGTCCCATAAATCACCCAACCGCGTAAGGAACACAAAATCAAGGAACATAACACCGGTATGACGGAAACTAGGGCGGCAAGAGTGGAACAAGACACCAGGCATAAGGCCGAGCCTTCCACCCTTTACCAAGTATATAAGGTGCATTAATTAAACATGAGATATTGTGATATCCCAAAAATATCCGTGTTCCAACAAGGAACAAACTTCATCTTCACCTGCAACTAGCAACGCTATAAGAGGGGCTGAGCAAAAGCGGTGACATAGCCAAACAACGGTTTGCTAGGACAGGATGGTTAGAGGCTTGACATGGCTATATGGGAGGCATGGTAAACAAGTGGTAGGTTGTCACGCCCAATATGCGATACTATCCTAAAGAGACTCGAAGGTCCCACCAAGGATAGAACCGCATATTGAAACACTTTGCAAGGTGGATATCATTACATCAACATTACATAATAGATGGGGATACATACAAGAGGCATAAAATGTCACACGAATACAGCATCACAATACATAAGAGCATCATCCGACTACGGATGAAACACAAACAGAAACTCAAACGACATCCACCCTGCTAGCCCAGGTTGCCGACCTGGAACCTATCCCCTGATCAAAGAAGAAGTAGAAGAAGAACTCAAGCAAGCAAACCTCGCTCTCGCATCATGATCATCGCAAAACCTGTACCTGCAACTGCTGTTGTAGTAATCTGTGAGCCACGAGGACTCAGCAATCCCATTACCATGGGTATCAAGACTAGCAAAGCTTAAAGGGAAAGGAAGGGGTAAAGTGGTGAGGCTGCAGCAGCGACTAAGCATATATGGTGGCTAACATACGCAAATAAGAGCGAGAAGAGAGCAAGCGGAATGGTCGTGAAGCTAGCAATGATCAAGAAGTGATCCCGAACTCCTACTTACGTCAAACATAACCCAAAGACTGTGTTCACTTCCCGGACTCCGCCGAAAAGAGACCATCACGGCTACACACGCGTTTGATGCGTTTAAATTCGGATCTGGTGTCAAGTTATCTACAACCGGACATTAACAAATTCCCATCTGCCTATAACCGCAGGCACGACTTTCGAAAGATTATACCCTGCAGGGGTGTCCCAACTTAGCCCATGATAAGCTCTCGCGATCAACGAAGGATATACCTTCTCCCAGGAAGACCCAATCAGACTCGGAACCCTGGTTTACAAGACATTTCAACAATGGTAAAACAAGACCAGCAAGACCGCCCGATGCGCCGACAATCTCGATAGGAGCTGCACATATCTCGTTCTCAGGGCAACACCGGATGAGACAGGCTACGAGTAAAACCAGACTTCGAGTTTCCCTGAGGTGGCCCCGCAGGTGGCTCGGTTCGGACCAACGCTTAGACACGCACTGGCCCGGGGGGGGGGGTAAAATAAAGATGACCCTCGAGAGAGCGACTCCCAAGGGAAAAGTAGGTGGTGGTGAGGCGAATGGTAAAAGCAAGGTTGGGCCTTGCTGGAGGAGTTTTATTCAAAGCGAACTATCAAGGGGGTCCCATAAATCACCCAACCGCGTAAGGAACGCAAAATCCAGGAACATAACACCGGTATGACGGAAACTAGGGCGGCAAGAATGGAACAAAACACCAGGCATAAGGCCGAGTCTTCCACCCTTTACCAAGTGTATAGATGCATTAATTAAATACGTGATATTGTGATATCCCAACAAAATCCTGTCCACCATGGAGCAATCTTCAACTTCACCTGCAACTAGCAACGCTATAAGAGGGGCTGAGCAAAGCGGTAACATAGCCAAGCAACGGTTTGCTAGGAAGGGTGTCAAAGGTTAGAGGTTCATGGCTATTTGGGAGGCTTGATGAGCAAAAGATAGGTAACGCAGCATAGCGATAGAACGAAGCAACTAGCATAGCAATGATAGTAGTGAGATCCAGGGTAGCGGTCATCTTGCCTGAAATCCCGCAAGGAAGAATAATGAGTCCATGAAGAAGATGAAGCCACTAAGACGAACCAAGCGTAGACGAACGAATCCTCACGATCGCAACGAAACAGGAACTATCGAAAGAAGCACACAACATGGTAAACACACCACACATGAACAAGGCATGATGCACGACAAAGCATGATGCATTACAAAGCTACATGAAGCTACTCATGGCAAGAGATGATGCAAACAAGAGCAACACATCAAGGCAAGTTTAAATGAGGCCGGGAACAACATATAACAATTCCGGTAAGTCCTCATATGCAAGTTTCGAAATTGGTCCTGATCGGAATAAACCTTATGTTCAAGTTGTTAAACAACAAGTTAAGATGAACCAAGATGATCTACACGAGATTCTAGTCAAGTTACATATAAAGTTCATTAGATTTGGAGCTACGGCCTAGAAGATATGAGCAAAACAAGTTAAACATGGCATTGATGCAAAAAGCATACAAACATCAAGAAAACACCTCAAAACATGGATGCAACATGATAATATGAAACTACATGCAAGAACAAGCAAGTTTCATATAGAGCACACTCAAAACGGAGCAACGGTGCAACACATAAACTCTATACAAGTCATAGCAACAATCTGCCCAAAACAGCAACTAGGCATCTTGCAAGCATCAAAACGACATGCTACAGGACCTCAACAAGAAAAAAAAAGGCATGGTCATGATGTACAGGTAAAGCATAACAAAACATGAACACTGAGCTATCTCCAGAAATCACTAGAACATGCTCAAACACACATGGCAAGATTGCAAATAATAACAATTTCAGACTTTGCAGAAAATAACATCAGGTTGCAATGTTGAGAGCTATCAAACAACATGCTACAGGAACTTATCATGGTAAACAAAGGCATGGCATGAATCTACTAAACTCATAGAACAAAAGTCCTTTACTTACCATGAGCCAAAAAAGAGCAGAAAATATGATGGCACCCATGTAAACATAGCAAGTTATAATACAGATTCATACATGGCAGGAACAACAATAAGTAGGCATGTTGGTGAGCTTGTACCACTCACCACAGAGCAATAAATGGCATGGAAAGGCAACCAACAGTAAGAATACATGTTTATGAAGCTAAGCATGGCAAGAGCAAGTTCATAGGGTTCATAGAACACTAGCAACAATCATGACAACAACTGAACTTAATGTTAACAGGATGACAACAACATTATTAAACAACTTTGGAGCAAGATTAAAACAAGCTACATCAGGCTATAATTGCAACCAGGGGCATGGATGGATAGAGCATCACATGTAGAACAAAACACCCTTAGTGAACATCTCCAGATTATGCATAGAATGACTTGTAGCATCAGGTTTACTTAGCATCACGAAATAACAGATTCAGCCTAGCAAAACAGCAACAGCGAGTACACTACTTAACAAGCTTGATTCACTCACCACAAGTCATTTCATGACAAGATAAGCATAGTATCAGCAAGAAGACATGTTTATGAAGCTAACCAAGGCAAGAACAAGTTCATAGCATGCAAGGATCAACTACAACAACCTTGGCAAAATTGAATAACATGTAAACAATCTGCCAGGAAACATTTTGTAGCAAAAGTAGAGCACGAAAATGACATGCTAGACTACTCCATAATTTCAACCAGGGGCATGAATGGATAGAGAAAAACCATATGTTCCAAACATCCTTACTTAAGTATCTCAAAATAAGCATGGATCTCCCTGTAGCAACATGTTTACATGGCATCAAAATAACAGCAGAACAGGGACTAAAATCAGCAACATCACGAAGCCTAGTTTACATGCTTGTGCTAGTCACCACATTGATCACAAAAATACATGGCATACACCCCTGTAAAGATGGAATGGCATAGTTCAAAACACATGTAGACATCAACCTCATAGGATGCACACATCAATCATGGCAAAAATGACAAATGAGCAAGTTCTGTTAACAGACAGCAGACAACATCACCTAGCACTCTTGCAACGATTATTCAGGCATCAAGATGGACTCAAATGAACATGATGCAATGAAACAAAATGTAGAGCATCTCACAGCGAACATTTTGACATATTACATGCATGAAACGGAGCATCACAAAAGAACTTATGGCATGTAAAAGTATGCAACAATAATGAGTTTCTGGGGACTTAGTAATTTTTAGGAAAAAACAGAGTGAGCGCGGGATAACTAAGCAGCGCTCGGGGCGGGGGTTAGGCGGGTTCTCACCATGGGCCAAGCCCAAGATGGCGGGGATCTGGGCCGGACGCGAGGGCGATGCTGGGCCAGACGCGTGCCCACGCGGAGGACGCGGCGGCGGTTCGGGGCTCCTCCCGATCGGCCATGTGCAGTGACGGCGAGGAGCTCCGGGGAGGCGGGTTAGCGAGGCTCATGAGGTCGGGGCGGGTCGCAGGGGCGGCGCGGCCGCGGTGGCCGGCAGGCGAAGTCGACGGGGACGGGATGCGGCGGCGGCGCGGAGATCTGAGGCGCAGGGTGCCGCGGCGGCGCACTCCGGCGAGCGACGGGCGAAGGTGGCGACGGTTGGGCGCGGGGACGATCTAGCGAGCGGGCGGTGGCGAATGGCCCGGGAGGCGCGGCAGCAGGGCACCGGAGGACGGTGGTGGAGGCGCGGACGCGTCGGCGGGCGGCGCCGATGATAGGAGGCGGCAAGGCGCTTGGGCCTCGGGCGACGGGGCTGCTGGGCTCGCACAGGCCCGCGGCGGGCCTAGCAGGCCGCGGCGGCGCGCGGGACGGGGAGGGACAGGTGGCGTGCGCCGATTGGCTGAGGCGGCGGCGGCTGGACGTGTCCGGCGGCACGGAGGGAGGAATGAGCTAGGGTTAGGGAATTCATCCGCAAAAATGAAGGGGAGGACCTATTTATAGTTTCTGGGAGCTAGGAGAGTCCAAATGAGGAGCGGTTTTCGGCCACGCGATCGTGATCGAACGACCGAGAGCATGGAGGGGTTTTTGCTGGGTTTTGGGCCACTTTGGAAGGGGTGTTGGGCTGCAAGACAAAAGAGGCTTTCGGGCTAACTCGGTTAACCGTTGGAGTATCAAACGGACTCCAAATGGAACGAAACTTGACAGGCGGTCTACCGGTGCTATACCAAGACCGCTTGGCAAACCTCGGGTCATTCCGAGAAAATTTAACACCTGATCACGAAAATAAGGTCTGACAGGGGAAACGGGCGTGCGCGAGAGGTCCGGACTCCGAACGGACAACAGAGAGAACTGGGAGAACCCGAACGGATGCAAGTTTTGAAAAACATGCAGATGAAATGTAGATGATGACATGGCAAAATGCATCACGCAAGCAAATGACATGGCAACGATGGTGAATAACTGACAGACACCAACAAGAGATCTCGTTCCGAGATCTTACGACCGAGATGGAAGGGAAAAGGATGAGGTGAAGCAAGAACTGAAGAGAAGAAGCAAAGAATCGAGAGCACTCGAGAATAAGAGAGGAACACCGAGAATGACGAGAATCGAAAGCTCACGGAATCAGATAGACTATGAAACCACTCCGGTTAGAACGAGATAAGAAATGAATAAGACTGAAAGGATTTAGGCAGCACTCCGACTAAAAGATGGAGGAATAGAACACGAACTTGAGAGGACGGAATGATACCTGATGAAGACATGACACAAAACCTCCGGAAAGAATTAAAAGAGTTGAATGAGAAGAGCGGAGAAGAAAATGAAAACTTGTGTCATGAATGAAATAGAAAGCAACCTTAGAAGAAAAGATTGAATGGAGTTGTTGAGAAAATTCAACAACGAAAAGAATAAGCTTGTCGTGGACTTATGGATAACATCTCAGAAATTATGAGGTGATAACCAGCCGCAAACGGAAATGATTGGATAACTTAGAAGAACAAAGAAATGCAAAACTCCACTTCAAAATAATACGGAGAATTAATTGCACTTCGAGACGCGAGAAGAAAAGATACTTGAACTCCGCCAACAAGAATCTTGATGAACTCTTGAAAGAATGAATTAAATCATAAAGAACCACCATGAGGAACTCCGGTGACAAAAGGATGATGAGATAAAATTGAAGGATGAAAGAATAATATGAGCATTGCGATTATTTAGATGGAGGTTCCGACGAGATGACCGAGGTAATTTGAACTCCGGAAAAGAAAAGATGAAAACACTTGGAACTAGAATTTATTCATCAAGAACAAACTACGAAGGAAGGGATTAATCACTTGGGTGAAATAAGAATAAGATTTATTGTATGCTTATCCTTCATCAAAATAAATTGATGACGAGCAATGGATTTTGCATACTACTTATTCTTCTTGAAAAGGATTGCGAAGTGACATGCCACAAACTTGAGAAGGTCTTCATGAACCACCGGTAGGATTGAAAAGAATGAATGAATTAAAATGATGATCAAGGAAAAAGAATCTTGAATGAACCACCGTTAGAAATGAAAATGACTGATGAAAGGGACTGAATCACCGGGAAGAATTAGAAGAACAAATATGCTCGAGGGGATTTAGATACAAGAGAACTGGAAGAGCTTGAGCTGATTAAAGAACACTTGAACGGAGCACCGGGATAATTGGATAACGGTAGCTAAAACATGAGGACGAAGAATTCTTCTAGAATGATGGCCTCCGGTGAAGCAAAACAGAAATCAACTCCTAAAATACTCCGGATAGGTAAGAAAGAATATCTGACAAACTGAAATAATTCGAGAGGATGATATGAAGCTAGAACCACGAATCTTCGAGAGAACGGGCAAGATTTAGAGGAAAACTCTTCTTCGATCTTCAAATGACGACGAGAAACACCACCAAAATTACTGAGATTCTCCGGGAGAATGAAAACAGAAAAGGTTGAGCCAATAATGAAAAGAGTTTGAAATTGATCTTGGAGAAGGCATGTGACTGATGGAATCCATTCTTACGTCACACTTGAAAAGAATTGAGAACAACTCCGGGGAATTAGAAGAGTCAGGTAAGATCCTAGGAAAAGACCTGTGGGTTAGGGCCCACTGAAGAGAAAACACCGTTGGAAAGGGATGTTGAACAGGTAGATGATGCACCGGAATAATTGAAATATTTGAATGTGGTGACAACCTCGAACTAATTCAAACACGGACGAATCTCCTGAGATGTCTTGAACACTCTGGAAGGATAAACTGGAGAGAGGAGAACGAGCAGGGAAAACACTTGAGCCGAGGAAAAAAATATAATCACTACCAAAAATTAGAATTGAATCTACCGGAAAAGAAAAGAGATGAAGAATGTCAAAGGAGACGAGAATTCACCGGTTGAAACAATTGACGAAAGACTGAAGAGGCTCCACATGAATGAAAATTGATGTTCGAAAGAGACTCAGGCTCCAGGAAGAAGAGGGTGGGAGGGCGGAAAAACAAAGACAACTTGGAAGGGGAAACGACGAATATCTTGTAGAGGAAACACCGGTTGAAATCATTGAGGAAAAAAGCAAAGACTTCACACGAGTAGGATGGATACTCGATTACGGACTCTAGTTCCGAGAAGAAAAGGGGTGGGCGGGTGGGAAAAGAAAGCAACTGAGGATAGAGAAATAACTTTGTTGAGAGCAAATTGAGGATTGAACTTGCAAAGATGAAGAGGTCGAGTTGACTTGACGAGAAATGCACCGGATGAAAAGAGATGAGAACCAACGATTGGAAAACCAACTGCGTGATCCTAAAGAAAATTTTTGAAGGGGAAGAGGAGTAATTCAAAACACCTACGTCAAGATTCCTACCAGAGCGACGAAGGGGGCTGAGGAGTAAAAAGAATTCCTACTCTCTGATATAACTAGACTCCGAAAGCAGTTTTCTTCTAGACCCAACAACGGCCAAACTACACGATCAATCAAGGGGGCTCCTAAGGTCGGTCAAGGCTGTGATACCAACTTGTCACGCCCAATATGCGATACTATCCTAAAGAGACTCGAAGGTTCCACCAAGGATAGAACCGCACATTGAAACGCTTTGCAAGGTGGATATCATTACATCGACATTACATAATAGATGGGGATACTTACAAGAGGCATACAATGCCACACGAATACAACATCACAAAACATAAGAGCATCATCCGACTACGGATGAAACACAAACAGAAACTCAAACGACATCCACCCTGCTAGCCCAGGCTGCCGACCTGGAACCTATCCCCTGATCGAAGAAGAAGCAGAAGAAGAACTCAAGCAAGCAAACCTCGCTCTCGCGTCATGATCATCGCAAAACCTGTACCTGCAACTATTGTTATAGTAATCTGTGAGCCACGAGGACTCAGCAATCCCATTACCATGGGTATCAATACTAGCAAAGCTTAAAGGGAAAGGAAGGGGTAAAGTGGTGAGGCTGCAGCAGCGACCAAGCATATATGGTGGCTAACATACGCAAATAAGAGCGAGAAGAGAGCAAGCGGAATGGTCGTGAAGCTAGCAATGATCAAGAAGTGATCCTGAACTCCTACTTACGTCAAACATAACCCAAATACCGTGTTCACTTCCCGGACTCCGCTGAAAAGAGACCATCACGGCTACACACGTGTTTGATACGTTTTAATTCGGATCTGGTGTCAAGTTATCTACAACCGGACATTAACAAATTCCCATCTGCCTATAACCGCAGGCACGGCTTTCGAAAGATTATACCCTGTAGGGGTGTCCCAACTTAGCCCATGATAAGCTCTGGCGATCGATGAAGGATATACCTTCTCCCAGGAAGACCCGATCAGACTCGGAATCCCGGTTTACAAGACATTTCGACAATGGTAAAACAAGACCAGCAAGACCGCCCGATGCACCGACAATCCCGATAGGAGCTGCACATATCTCGTTCTTAGGGCAACACCGGATGAGACAGGCTACGAGTAAAACCAGACTTCGAGTTTCCCCGAGGTGGCCCCGCAGGCGGCTCGGTTCGGACCAACACTTAGACAAGCACTGGCCAGGGGGGGGCTAAAATAAAGATGACCCTCGAGAGAGCGACTCCCAAGGGAAAAGTAGGTGGTGGTGAGGTGAATGGTAAAACCAATGTTAGGCCTTGCTGGAGGAGTTTTATTCAAAGCGAACTGTCAAGGGGGTCCCATAAATCACCCAACCGCGTAAGGAACGCAAAATCCGGGAACATAACACCGGTATGACGGAAACTAGGGCGGCAAGAGTGGAACAAAACACCAGGCATAAGGCCGAGTCTTCCACCCTTTACCAAGTGTATAGATGCATTAATTAAATACGAGATATTGTGATATCCCAACAAAATCCTGTCCACCATGGAGCAATCTTCAACTTCAACTACAACTAGCAACGCTATAAGAGGGGCTGAGCAAAGCGGTAACATAGCCAAGCAACTATTTGCTAGGAAGGGTGTCAAAGGTTAGAGGTTCATGGCAATTTGGGAGGCTTGATGAGCAAAAGATAGGTAACGCAGCATAGCGATAGAACGAAGCAACTAGCATAGCAATGATAGTAATGAGATCCACGGTAGCGGTCATCTTGCCTGAAATCCCGCAAGGGAGAAGAACGAGTCCATGAAGAAGATGAAGCCACGAAGACGAACCAAGCGTAGACGAACGAATGCTCACGATCGCAACGAAACAGGAACTATCGAAAGAAGCACACAACATGGTAAACACACCACACATGAACAAGGCATGATGCACGACAAAGCATGATGCATGACAAGGCTACATGAAGCTACTCATGGCAAGAGATGATGCAAACAAGAGCAACACATCAAGGCAAGTTTAAATGAGGCCGGGAACAACATATAACAATTCCGGTAAGTCCTCATATGCAAGTTTCGAAATTGGTCCAGATCTAAATAAACCTTATGTTCAAGTTGTTAAACAGCAAGTTAAGATGAACCAAGATGATCTACATGAGATTGTAGTCAAGTTACATATAAAGTTCATTAGATTTGGAGCTACGGCCTAGAAGATATGAGCAAAACAAGTTAAACATGACATTGATGCAAAAAGCATACAAACATCAAGCAAACACCTCAAAACATGGATGCAACATGATAATATGAAACTACATGCAAGAACAAGCAAGTTTCATATAGAGCACACTCAAAACGGAGCAACGGTGCAACACATACACTCTATACAAGTCATGTTGGTGAGCTTGTAGCATGCACCACAGAGCAATAAATGGCATGGCAAGGAAACCAACAGTAAGAATACATGTTTATGAAGCTAAGCATGGCAAGATCAAGTTCATAGGGTTCATAGAACACTAGCAACAATCATGACAACAACTGAACTTAATGTTAACAGGATGACAGCAACATTATTAAGCAACTTTGGAGCAAGATTACAACAAGCTACAGCAGGCTATAATTGCAACCAGGGGCATGGATGGATAGAGCATAACATGTAGAACAAAACACCCTTAGTGAACATCTCCAGATTATGCACAGAATGACTTGTAGCATTTGGTTTACTTAGCATCACGAAATAACAGATTTAGCCTAGCAAAACAGCAACAACGAGTACACTACTTAACAAGCTTGATTCACTCACCACAAGTCATTTCATGACAAGATAAGCATACAGTCAGCAAGAAGACATGTTTATGAAGCTAACTAAGGCAAGAACAAGTTCATAGCATGCAAGTATCAACTACAACAACCTTGGCAAAATTGAATAACATGTAAACAATCTGCCAGGAAACATTTTGTAGCAAAAGTAGAGGACGAAAATGACATGATAGACTACTCCATAATTGCAACCAGGGGCACGATTGGATATGGAAAAACCATATGTTCAAAACATACTTAGTGAAGTATCTCAAAATAAGCATGGATCTCTCTGTAGCAACATGTTTACATGGCATCAAAATAACAGCAGAACAGGGACTAAAATCAGCAACATCACGAAGCCTAGTTTACATGCTTGTGCTAGTCACCACATTGATCACAAAAATACATGGCATACACCCTTGTAAAGATGGCATGGCATAGTTCAAAACACATGTAGGCATCAACCTCATAGGATGCACACATCAATCATGGCAAAAATGACAAATGAGCAAGTTCTGTTAACAGACAGCAGACAACATCACCTAGCACTCTTGCAACGATTATTCAGGCATCAAGATGGACTCAAATGAACATGATGCAATGGAACAAAATCTAGAGCATCTCACAATGAACATTTTGACATATTACACGCACGAAACGGAGCAGCACAAAAGAACTTATGGCATGTAAAAGTATGCAACAATATATGAGTTTCTAGGGACTTAGTAATTTTTAGGAAAAAAACAGAGTGAGCGCAGGATAACTAAGCAGCGCTCAGGGCAGGGGTTAGGCGGGTTCTCACCATGGCCCAAGCCCAAGACGGAAGGGATCTGGGCCGGGCGCGAGCCCACGCGGAGGACGCGGCGGCGGATCGGGGCTCCTCCCGATCGGCCATGCGCAGCGCCGGCGAGGAGCTTCGGGGAGGCGGGCCGGCGAGGCTCATGAGGTCGGGGCGGGTCGCAGGAGCGGCGCGGCCGCGGTGGCCGGCGCAGGCGAAGTCGGCGGGGACGGGATGCGGTGGCGGCGCGGAGATCCGAGGCGTAGGGTGTCGCCGCGGCGCACTCCGG
>NC_041393.1:165980276-165982757 GCF_002162155.2 Triticum dicoccoides
GCACGGGCCCGCGGCGGGCCTGGTGGGCCGCGGTGGCGCGCGGGACGGGGAGGGACAGGTGGCGCGCACCGATTGATTGAGGCGGCGGCGGCTGGACGTGTCCGGCCGATCCGTACGTGTCCGGCAGCGCGGAGGGAGGAAGGAGCTAGGGTTAGCGAATTATTCCGCGAAAATGAAGGGGAGGACCTATTTATAGTTTCTGGGAGCTAGGAGAGTCCAAATGAGAAGCGGTTTTCGGCCACGCGATCGTGATCGAACGACCGAGAGCATGGATGGGTTTTTACTGGGTTTTGGGCCACTTTGGAAGGGGTGTTGGGCTGCAAGACAAAAGAGGCTTTCGGGCTAACTCGGTTAACCGTTGGAGTATCAAACGGACTCCAAATAGCACGAAACTTGACAGGCGGTCTACGGTGCTATACCAAGGCCGCTTGGCAAACCTCGGGTCATTCCGAGAAAGTTTAACACCCTCTCACGAAAACAAGGTCTGGGAGGGGCGACGGGCGCGCGCGAGAGGTCTGGACTCCGAACGGACAACGGAGAGAACCGGGAGAACCTGCACGGATGCAAGTTTTGAAAAACATGCAGATGAAATGCAGATGATGACATGGAAAAATGCATCACGCAAGAAAATGACATGGCAACGACGACGAATAACTGACAGACACCTGGCGCATCAAAACCGGGGCGTTACATAGGTAGAGCTAACATAGCGATAGAGCGAGCAACTAGCAAAGCAAAGATAGAAGTGATATCGAAGGTATGGTCATCTTGCCTGCAAGGTTCTCAGAGTTGTCGAAGGCTTGATCCTCGTTAGCGTACTCAACAGGTTCCTCGTGCACGTACTCATCTCACGGCTCTACCCAAAGCAAGAGCACAAGCAATGGAAACACAATAAATCACGGTGCAATGCACAAGCCACATGATGCAATACATGTCATGATATGTGAGATGTGATATGCAATGCGTATGCGTGCTTCAGAAGGAAAAATGATGAACAAGGCATCAACTTGGCAAACCAAGTATGCCTCTGGAAAGATGAGATGATTCCGGTTGAAATCGATATAAAGATCTCCGGAAACGGATGCACGGTTTGCAAATGGCAAGCAAAACAAGACACAAATCTGCAATTAACAGCGCGATGCTACTTAGCATGCAATAAGAAACTATGCTACAGCACCCCAACATAACAACAAAGCATATGGCAGTGATCTACAGGAGATGCTTGACAAAAGAGGAACACTGAGCTACGGCTAAATCACACCATAACATGTTCAAACAAGCATGGCAAAAGTACAAAAGATATCAGCTTGGACATGGCATAAACAACATCAGGTAGCAATGTTCAGAGCAAGCAATCAACATGCTACAGGAACTTATAATATCAAAACAAGACATGGCATAATTCTACTCAAAGCATAGAACAAAAGTCCTTTACTGACCATGATCCAAAAAGGATCAGAAGATATGATGGCACCCATGTAAACATAGTAAGTTTCGTTAACAGATTCAACAACCAGAGCATGGCATTGACAGAATTATGAAGGCATCTTCGCGAGATCGAATCACTCACCACAAGTCATTGCATGACAAGATAAGCATAGCATCAGCAAGAAGACATATATATGAAGCTAACCATGGCAATAACAAGTTCATAGCATGCAAGGATCAACTACAACAACCTTGGCAAAATTGAATAACATGTAAACGATCTGCCAGGAAACATTTTATAGCAAAAGTAGAGCACGAAAAAGACATGCTAGACTACTCCATAATTGCAAACAGGGGCATGAATGTATAGAGCATAACCATATGTTCAAAACATCCTTACTGAAGTATCTCAAAACATGCATGGATCTCTCTGTAGCATCATGTTTACATGGCATCAAAATAACAGCAGAACAGGGACTGAAATCAGCAACATCATGAAGCCTAGTTTGCATGCTTGTGCTAGTCACCACATTGATCACAAAAATACATGGCAAGCACCTCTGTAAAGAAGACATGGCATAGTACAAAACACATGTAGAGCTCATGCCCATAAGATGCACACAATAAATTTAGCAAAAATGACAAATGCACACATTCTGTTAAGAATCAGAAACTAACATTATATAGCACTCTTGCATCAGAGATTCAGGCATCTATATGACCTCAAATGAACATGGCCCAATGGAACCAAATGAAGAGCACATCCTGATGAACATTTTGATATATCATGCGCATGAAATGGAGCTACGATGACGGAGTTATGATGCGATGAACATGGCTATAAAATACTACAGACTTAGAGGATTTCGAGGTCAACCTAGGGTTTGACCCGATCTGGATCTGGATCTGGGCACGGACGCCGAGGTCCACCGGAGCCACTCGCCGGAGCAGGGTCGGAGATGGCCGGAGAGGAGCTCGAGGAAGTTGCCGGGGAGAGGCCGGCCGGATCCGGCGGAGGTCGGCGCGGCGGCAACCGCGACGGGGGCTGGCGGC
>NC_041393.1:165982982-165994235 GCF_002162155.2 Triticum dicoccoides
GCCGGGTTGCGGGCGGCGGCAGGGCGGCGGGGCAGCGGTCGGGCGGCGCGGTGGCACGGCGGCGGGGTCGAGGCGGAGGCGGCGGACGAGCGCGGGTGGTGGGGACGGGCCGTGCGGGCCCCGCGCGGGCCTGGCGGGCCGTCGGCAGTGTGCGGTGGCCGGGGCCACGTGAGGCTTCCCGCGCCGGGCGTACGTGTCCGGCGCACGAAGGAAGGAGAGACTAGCGTTTTGATTTGGATTTGGACGGGGAGGACATATTTGTAGGTAGAGGGAGCTAGGAGTGTCCAAATGAGGTGTAGTTTTCGCCCACACGATAGTGATCCAACGACGGAGAGCATGGAAGTGGCTTAGATGGGTTATTGGGCTGTTTTGGAGGGGTGTTGGGCTGCAACTCAAAAGAGGCCTTTGCGGTTATGCGGTTAACCGTTGGAGTATCAAACGACCTCCAAATGGCACGAAACTTGACAGGCGGTCTACCGGTGTTATACCAAGGCCACTTGGCAAGGCTCGCTCCATTCCGAGAACGTTTGACACCCACACACTAAAAGAGACAAGAGGGGTGCGCCGGTGCATCTGGGAGTGTCGGATTGCAAAACGGACAACGGGGAAAATGCTGGGATGCATGAGACGAACACGTATGCAAATGAGATGCACATGATGACATGACATGAGATGCATGACATGAATAAAATGCAAAACAAAAGACAAAAACCCAACCACGGAGGGAATATCATAACACATAGCCGAAATTGGCAAGAGTTGGAGTTACAAAGATGGAAAGTTACATCCGGGGTGTTACACCTGCGGAGCTGACCGGACTTCAAAACTGCATCAAAAGTATGATTGACAAGAACATCAAGCTTGTCGACATTGTCCAGGTCATGCTCGTCCGCCAAATTCTTCCGTGCCAAAGACAGGCTTTTAATCTATGGGAGTTCGTCCCGCCTGAACACCGGACACTCCAAGAGCTCTACGGCATGACACTTAAGGACGCATGGAAGGTACTATTTAAAGGTACCGAAATACCTACTCCCACGTCCGAGGACCGCGGAATCCACGCCGAGCGACCCCCCCGTCCGGTGAGTTTTCTAACCATCACCAGGTGTAGCTTTCCCAGCATACTCATAGGAAGATGCTAAGTTGTCGTGTGTACTTAATCAGGAGTACGTGAGGACGGCGAAGCGGATCGACTGTCCGGCTCCACTGCCAGAAGGTCCGGCGACCACTCTCCTGACGGAGATGCTAGTTTCGGCGCCATACAAGGCGCCAGAAAAGAAGGACGAGAAGAAGGCCCAGAGACCAGGAAGGGTCTCAGGCGCAAGGCCATACAGGACGCCTCGTCCGAAGATGACGAGGCACATTCCTCCCATGAAGGGGAGGAGGAGAAGGAGAAAGAGAGGGCCGCCCTATCCGGGGAGGCCGAAGGGTCTAAGAGGGCGGCCCAGGGGACCAAGAAGGATCCTCGGCGCAAGGCCGTCATAGGCTTGTCGTCCGAGGATGAAGGCAGATTCCTCCCGCGGAGGCGGGGAGGATCACGAAGAAATGCTACCTCCCCATACTAGGGAGGAGAAGAAAAGGAAAGCCACCCTGGAGAGGGAGGCCAGGACACCCAAGAAGGGAAAGGTGTCCCTGCCGGAATATTCCACCACGGCCGCCTACAGTGATGAGGAGTGGCTACCAAGGGGGAAACCCCTAGTAAGATCGTAAGTATCCGCACTTTTGTTATATTTTAGTGCGATTTCATTTCATAGTATGTTATAACGCCGAACACGCATATGCAGTCCGGCCAGGGCCCATCCTAAGGTATCTTCTTCGGATGGGTCTTTGAGCGATTCGGCGATGAATTCGCTCCCAACGGCCACTTCCCCTCGGCCCGCGGACAACACAGAGGTGTTGTCCCAAAGGCTCCCTGAGCAAGGGGAGGCGATTCTGGAGATGCCTCAAGGCGAAACCTTAGACGCCGGGCTCACGGGGCGCAAGATCCCCTCGGACTGTGCCGACGGGAGCCGCAACAAGTCCGGCTCCCAGCCGGACACTATACCGGAGCCTTCAAAGGCTCCGGATTCAGGCAGGCAACCCCTCGTTCAGGAGGGCGAGCCATCCGTGCTGATGACTTCCGCTATGCCAGGGGCGTCGGATAGTCTGCTAGAAGTGCTTTGCGGCGCTTCCATGGACGAAGAGCACCGCACGCTTATGAGTGCGGTGAATCAGAAGGTTCTGTCCGCCAAGAGCGGACTAACCGAAGCCTGCACCTTCCTCCTAGCAGGCTTTGAGGTGAGTAAAAAGTGTGAAGTTATCACCCGATAGGTAGTAGCCCTTGATACTCTGTTTGGTGTTCAGAATGAAAAGCCAAACAAAGGGTCGATTATAATCCGCAAGAGTTTAACAGTAGCTGTTCATGTGAATAAACAGGCGACGCTGGTTTGCATTGCTTCCCGCACAACGGAAGTCTCCGGACTCAAGTGGGACTTGGAGCAGGCCCAGGGGGAGCTCGGCCTCGCAAAGAGGCAGCTTGAAGAAAACAAAGGTGAGTAATACCCCATTCACTTATCACAAAGGATAGAAAAAATTGGTGACCCTAAGAAAGTGTCATGATTTGGTAATAGGGGCCACGACCGAAGTGGCGTCCCTGAAGAAGGCGTTTTCCGAGGTTGAAGAGAAGGCGGCCATGGAGCGTATTGAGTGCAAAAAGCAGAATGCTAGGGTGGGTGAGGTACAGCAAGAGCTCCAGGAGCTCGGCAAGAAGTTCGAGTCCTTGGAGCGTGACTTCAATACGAAGGAGTCTGAGCTTGCGAAGGCCCTTTTGAGCATGAAAGACGCCAAGGCCGAAGCCGAAAAAGCCCAGCAGCAAATCCAAGCGGCCAAGAAGATAACGGCGGGTAAGACATTCTTTATGCAAAGCAAGCATGTGGAGGAGGCATTTCTTTTACTTACTCGGATTCAGAGCTCTCCATGGGCATTCATAGACCTGCCACGCAGCGTATCTGATGCTGCGGGGTTCTATCGCGCCGAGGAGGGGAGCTCAACGGAGAAGCTGTTCTGGTCCCAGTATGCTGGAGCCGAACACTCGGTGCCTCTGAGTGACCAACTGAAGCAGTTGGTTGAACTCCACAGGGTGGCTGAAGTGGCTATGAAAGATTTCATAGTCCGGCTGTGGCCTGGTGAGCCCTTACCCACCAGCTACTTCGGCCTGATAAAGCGGATGGTGAATGCCTGTCCGCGGCTGGAAGTGATCAAGCGGTCCGTTTGCATTGAGGGTGCCCGCCGAGCCTTTGCTCGTGCGAAGGTGCATTGGGGAAAGCTGGACGCGGAGAAGCTGGTGAAGGATGGACCGCCAGAGGGAAAGGTGCATCGGTATCCGGAAAAATATTATGATGGCGTTATGAAAGGCGCTCGTCTCGTGGCCGATGAATATACCAAGGACACGATCTTGGAGTGAATTCACTTCTGTCATTTTTGTAATATAAAGACGAAGTTACTTGCGCTATATAGTGCTGTTTGGATTTAAAATATTACCTTATGTGCGGCTGTTTATAAAATTCTGAAAGTAGGCCAGTCGTCGGCTTCTGCCCCCACGTAACTAGTACTGGGGTGTTCGTGGAAAACCCAGACACTCTTTATCCAAATATTTGGTCCCTAAAGGAGGTGTCTGGCGCAGCGAACAAGGCAATCAGATTATGAGTCTTTATAACTTTCACTTAGCCATAGAAGTCTACAATTTTAAATTTCGGCGAAGCCCCTAGAATTCGGAAGACCGAATTGGGGCGCAATATACGCCTAAATCGGACGAGGCCGATTGCTCGCCTAAAGCAGAAAAAATCATTAAGGATTTTAAGACCTCTCGAACAACGACCAGCTCTCGCCACATCATGCTGGTCAGTTTACGGCTTTCTCTACTGAGGTGCTCGTCCAGAAGAACCAAGACACAATCGTAGTAGTTCTCCCTGCGCTACCTTAGCTGATATAACGGAACGTAAGGTACCAAAACAAGGGAGTCGGGCTAATGCAACTGTTGACCCAAGACATGATTCAGAGCTGATGCATATAGTGCTATAAGTTCAGGGTGCCGCACTGTTGAAAGTGTTCGGACTTATCTTGCCATATTATGGGGCGTCATAAGAAGCCCCTGGCAAACTAAACGTACCAAAGTGTACGGATGCAATAGTAAATAAACATTTATAGAAAAAATGTGCAGATAGGAATAATAAGCTGACACTGTATATAATCTCCTATTGATGTATAATACGTCTAAGCGTATGTTTACAATGAATTCATTAAGCAGAGATAAATAGGACTATTTGACATGTCCTATCCAAAGGCAGGCCGCATACAGGTATATAAAACAGGTATTAACGATCGGGAATAGATTCCACCTGGGTATTCCCTTTGTGCACGACGCCTTTTGCCTCCTTGGATGTCTCTCCTATGAAAGTCCGATAATCCGGCTCTTCTGGAGAGGCTTCCCGAAAGCGGGGTTCTGAAAAAAGAAAAAATAGTATGCGGGCCTCATGGCGGCTGAACCGCACTCTGGCCGCATTGTCGTCTCGCCTCCACCTATGCCCATGGTATTTTGAGCGCGTAGTTGTGTACGCGTGGCATGAACGCCGCTTGAATGGGGCTGGGGTGGAGGCCGGGTTGCTAATCAAGCTCCTAGCGTGCCTAACGGTCCTGTTGTGGGGTACTCCGAACTCGCTTGACGGTGTTCGGAGATGTCGTTGCCGAATTGGCTGTTTGTTGGAGGCGGCTGCTTTGTACTTCTGCCGCGAGGGCCGCAGTGCGTTCTTCCGTACGGAGGGAGCGGTCTGTATTTCCATTGACTGTTATGACCCCGCGAGGTCCTGGCATCTTGAGCTTGAGGTATGCATAGTGTGGCACCGCATTGAAACGAGCGAACGCAGTTCGTCCAAGTAGTGCATGGTAGCCACTACGGAAAGGGACGATATCGAAGATTAACTCCTCGCTTTGGAAGTTATCCAGAGATCCGAAGACCACTTCCAGTGTTATTGAGCCTGTGCAGCGGGCCTCTACCCCTGGAATTACACCTTTGAAGGTGGTTTTGGTGGGTTTGATCCGTGACGAATTGATGCCCGTTGTGCACACTGTGTCCTGATAAAGCAGGTTTAGGCTGCTGCCACCGTCCATGAGGACTCGCGTGAGGTGGAATCCGTCGATGATTGGGTCAAGGACCAATGCGGCTGAGCCGATGTGACGAATGCTAGTGGGATGGTCCCTACGATCAAAGGTGATTGGGCAGGATGACCATGGGTTGAATTTTGGGGCGACGGGCTCCATCGCATAGACATCCCTAAGTGCACGCTTTCGCTCCCGTTTGGGGATGAGTGGCATAGATTATGTTCACCATTTTTACCTGGGGAGGAAATTTCTTTTGTCCTCCAGTGTTCGGACGCCGGGGCTCCTCGTCATCATCGCTGTGCAGCCCCTTGTCCTTGTTCTCGGCATTTATCTTGCCGGCCTGTTTGAACACCCAGCAATCTCTGTTAGTGTGATTGGCTGGTTTATCGGGGGTGCCGTGAATCTGGCACGAGGGGTCGAGTATCCGGCCCAAACTGGATGATCCCGGATTGTTTCTATTGAAAGGCTTCTTCCGCTGACCGGATTTGGAGTTGCTAAATCCGGCATTGACTGCCGTATCCTCCGTATTGTCGCCATTGTTTTGACACTTGTGTCTATTGTGCCGTGGCTTTCCATTGCTGTCACGGATATCTGAAGTGCCATGGTTTCCTGGTGCGGTGTTACTGTGAGCCAGCCAGCTGTCCTCACCCGCGCAAAAGCGGGTCATTAGTGTCGTGAGGGCCGCCATGGTCTTTGGTTTTTCTTGGCCGAGGTGTCGGACAAGCCACTCGTCACGGATATTATGCTTAAAGGCCGCCAGGGCCTCGGCGTCCGGACAGTCATCAATTTGGTCCAGAATTTCCTGGCTGACTTCTAGGCTGTTGGGTAATGTGACTTAAGTCATCAGCATCCAGTGGTCGCACGTAAGTGCCCTGGAAGTTATCGAGGAAAGCGTCCTCAAGATTTTCCCAACTGTCAATGGAGTTTGCTGGCAGGCTATTCAGCCAGTGTCTGGCTGGCCCTTTAAGCTTGAGTGGGAGATACTTGATGGCATGTAGATCATCACCGCGGGCCATGTGAATGTGGAGAAGAAAATCCTCGATCCACACCGCGGGGTCTGTTGTACCATCGTATGACTCGATGTTGATAGGTTTAAACCCTTCTGGGAATTCATGTTCTATTACTTCATCGGTGAAGCAGAGGGGGTGTGCGGCGCCTCTATGCCAGGCTATATCGCGGCGTAGTCCGATTGGGTCTGGTCGGAAATATCCGGCCCGGCCGGATTTATCAGTATTGTATCCGGCGTGACGATCGATGTCATGGGCTGTGGCGCGCCCTCGTGATCTGTAGATCGATCTTGGTTGTCCTGCGTTGTTTTCCAATATGTCTTGCAGGTCCTGCATATTGCCCCGGGCCGTAGTGAACCGGCGTGGGGGTTCGGGTTGGTGTCCGGCCTGATATGCCGTTTTATCCCGGCCACGTGGTGGTCGGTTAGCCTCATCTTGTGCTGGAAGTTCAGGCTCTGCGGCCTCTTCTTCTAGCGGTTTGTGCTTTGGGTATCCCCTGCTCGGGGGTTCGAGTCCGTATTCCTCGGCCGCCAGGACCTCGGTCCATCTGTTTGCGAGCAGATCTTGGTCAGCTTGGAGCTGCTGCTGCCTCTTGTTCAGGCTTCTTGCAGTGGCTATAAGCCTGGGCTTGAAGCGCTCCTACTCTATGGGATCCTCTGGTACGCCGAATTCGTCGTCACCGAGGCTCACCTCGTCTTCGGAGGGAGGCATATAGTTATCGTCCTCCAAGTATCCGTCTGTCGCCTGTTCGTCTGGGCTAGCCTGCCCGTGTTCCTGTTCGGTTTGCTCGAAGGTGGGTTGATCAGGATCGTATTCCTCTTCGGCACCATCTGGATTTTCTTCTCCAGTGCCGGTATTGTTGTGGCGAGGCTTGGAGCGGCGCCGATGATGCCCATGTTTTGCTTTCTTCCCTGAGGGGTTATCTCCCATTGCCTTATTGCCATTGGTTTCTTTGGGAGTATCCACCATATATATATATATCATATGAAGAGGTGGCAGTCTAGCGCCCCATGGGCAGTGGTTCCTGTTCTTCTCCCGCATCGTCGTCTATACCGTCGATGTCTTCAGAGTCGAAGTTAAGCACGTCAGTCAAGTCATCGACCGTGGCTATTAAGTGGGTGGTGGGTGGGTAACGAATTTCTTCGTCGCCAGCTTCCCACTCGAGCCAGACATAGTTCGGCCAGGAGTCTCCCGACAAAGAGAGAGACCTTAATGAATTCAGCACATCTCCGAAGGGTGAGTGCTGAAAGATATCCGCGGCGGCAAACTCCATGACTGGAGCCCAGTTAGATTTGATGGGCACGGATGCGCGTGGCCCGGAACACACTACCAGAGATGAGTCTGGGGGTTCGGAGGTACAGATTTCCTGAGGAGAGGAATCTGTGTTTGGCTCCAACGCCGATGAGTGTGCGGCCTTCGGGGCGGGGTTCATCCACCCGTCCTCGGAAGGCACGACCTGCTCTGGAGAAAAGTCCGGAGCTGTAGCAGGCGCGATGTTCCGAATACTGTCCGACTACAGATCTAGGTCATGCACGTCATGATTGTTCGTTGCTCCTGACACGGGCTCGAATCCGTCGAAGATCAAGTCTCTGCGGATGTCGGCAGTGTAGTTTAGGTTTCAAAACCTGACCTGATGGCCAGGGGCGTAGCTATCGATCTGCTCCAGATGGCCAAGCAAGTTGGCCCGCAGTGCGAAGCCGCCGAACACGAAGATCTGTCCGGGGAGAAAAGTCTCACCCAGGTCGGACTTCTTGAAGGTTGGAGAAGCCATCGAGCCTTACAACACCGACAGAGAGGAACTCTCAATGAAAGCACCAATGTCGGTGTCAAAACCGGCGGATCTCGGTAGGGGGTCCTGAACTGTGCGTCTAAGGCTAATGGTAACAGGAGACTGGGGACACGATGTTTACCCAGTTTCGGGACCTCTCGATGGAGGTAATACCCTACTTCCTTCTTGATTGATCTTGATGATATGAGTATTACAAGAGTTGATCTACCACGAGATCAGAGAGACTAAACCCTAGAAGCTAGCCTATGGTATGATTGTTGTTGTCGTCCTCATACAGACCGAACTCTCCGGTTTATATAGACACCGGAGAGGGCTAGGGTTTACATGGAGTCGGTTAGAAGGAAGGAAATATAATATCCAAATCACCAAGCTTGTCTTCCACGCAAAGGAGAGTCCCCTCCGGAGACGGGACGAAGTCTTGAGTCTTGTATCTTCATAGTCCAACAGTCCTGCCAAAGTATATAGCCCGGCTGTCCGGATACCCCCTAATCTAGGACTCCTTCACCGACGACCCTCGGGTATATATTCCTTCAAAACTGAACATCTACCTTGCTCTACTGCCCCAGCTCCCTTCGTGTGGATCTTTTTCTACTTCCGTCCGTTGTTCCAAAGCCACCTAGACATTTACTATTGTTAGAGGTAAAGCTAGTTCATACAGTCGACTCTAAGAGTTGGTTCAAACAGGGAAGAAAGTGGGAAAGCTGTAGCATGAATCTAGGACTTGGTTCTAAGAGGAAACGGGGGAAACTAGTAGATACTGGCTACCCAACCGGTCTCTTGGTTGAAAAGACAAAGAAAGCATGGTGGATGGCGAAGGGTGGGGGGAAGTGGACCTATCTCTTGGTTGAGAAAGGAAATAAAGTGATGGGTGTTGGGGGACAACGCAAATAAGAATGAGCAGGTCTAGATTTCCTGTGCTCACATAGGAAAATGTCACCGAGGAGATAAAAATGGGACAAATGCAGACATGCTGCCTGAGTGTTTGCCGCTCTCGGCAGCCACATCTGCCTCACCACTTTATGCCCCTGCTGTCCCTACACCCATATCGCTACCGTTAATGTAAAATCACATGAAGCATTAAGCAATGCCACCTAATGTCACTATAAGTAATGGTCTAGTGTCGTCAATAAATTGAAGCAATGCCACCACCATTTTATGAAGTGCTTCTGTCTTGCTTTATTTCCCATGAATTGTGTTTTTGCAGTTACACTTCAATCACACACCGCTAATATTGCTTCATCCCAGTGGAACTGCACAAATTTGATTGCACATTTACTGACCATGTGCTACTCTCATGACAGTAATACTAATGCTATTGTTCTGCATGTTAATCTAGTGGCATTGTTGATGTGATGTGATGCTACTTACTTAAGGACTCTTCATACTGTCAATCTAGTGCCAATTATAACACAATAGATGCTGCTGTTAATCATACGCCACTGCAAATATCTGTCACTGTTTAAATAACCGTATTTCGTATTTGCGCAAATAGGGATGTCTGTCTCCATATCATTTCGGGATGTCTGTCTCTGTATCGTTTCTATCCACGCAATCAAAAGCACACACCTCAGTTTTAGTACAACTGCGAAAAATGATATGCCTATCCCTCGTTGCCGTTGTCTAACCTCCAGTCTTCAAGGTATTCCTACATTGGTAGTAACTAAGGTAGAATGACCAATGCAATCTAAAAGAAGTTGATTCATATGTTTTACTTCCTGATTGCAGTGCAGGGACGAGCGAAAACAACTGCATCCTAGTCCAGAATGCACTTTCTACCAATTCAACCATGGACCGAGGACTAGCTGGCACGGCCGCACGGCGGTTTTTTGGACAGGTGCACGGACAAGAGGCATTGTGGTCTGCTTATTTCTGCAAATAGTGGTGCTTAAATTTAGTGGAATGCACAAGAATTTCACCTGGTCAGTACACTGCATGGTTCTAGTTCAGCATTCTAGCTGAGACCACAATTATAATTGGTTATTCTGGAATGAGAGAACCTAACCCTGGATGGTGGTAACAAGAAAAAACTAGAGGGAACTCCAGGAAATTTAAGCGTGCCGGGAGGCCCTTTGCTCAGAGAAGCCTTGCTTGTTTTTTTCCTGATTTGTAAACCTTCTCACAACTTTGTGTTTTGTTGTGAACTAGTATATGTTTGTTATGTTCTATGAATCATTGAGATGTATAGAATTGCTTAACTTATGCTCTTCAAGTTTTTTATGAAGACGAGTTTAATGCGAGTGTTCCACATGAGCGCGGACTAGCGTGTGAATGTTTGGAATCTACATTGTGGCCTCAGTTAACTGCATGAACCACTGTAACAAGATACATAGTTGCTTATATGTCAGACAACAGATTGTTGATTGTTAGCTGGTCGATAGCCTAGTGTTGAAGCGAGCTGAGCCAATGTGTCGTGTTTTGCACAACTGCTTACAAGTGGGGTAGCACCAACAGTGTTTACAAGTACTTATGTATACATCGGTGCACAGTTCTCGAACGAGTGCTCTAATTCATCAAAACACACACTGCTCGTATGATAAACCGTGACAACCTATGTCTTACCATGCCATATTCATGAAAAAACTAGCTAGGACGCATCTGTTTCGACAACAATTATGATGGTTCTCACATGATTCATAGACACACAAAAGTAGCAGCAGTTCCCATAGACGGATTCAAATAGAGTACTAGCCCTAGAGGGGTCGATAACAGGCAAGGTTCGGATAATTAGACACAATCCAAACTACTATTAAACACTAGCTGGGGAAACTATTTCATGCCTTGATCTAATTTGCGCTGGACACAAGACGGACCTTGCCATGAACATCTTCGAGGATGTCCCGCAGCAGCTCAATTCTGTGAACCTTCATGAAGACAACCTTGTGGCCTTGCCACTGATAAACTTGTTTGTGGAGGCATGCCACATCATCTTCCTGCGTAAGCTTGACAAGAACAATATGCCTCACAAACGAAGGAGTAGCTTTGAACTTCTTGTGCTTCAGTACACCCTGGACAACACGCCTGACAACAGTGAGGTTGGAATACAACTCTTCATTGGTATAACCGCAAATGGCTTCCAGGATCCAACATCCTAAGAACTCTGTTTTCCTAGTGCGTATATTCAGGTCATCCACCTCATAGCGAGTGACATATACAACCACACAATCCTTATATGCATCAGGGCTCTAATTGAAACAGAAACAAATTCTGAATTACTTTTCAGTATAAGAAACACAAGTTATATAAACCACTATGTATAGCATGGCATCGAAGCTAATAAAATTTTGCATCATTAATCACCACATACTTAGATGAAAAACCACAATC
>NC_041393.1:165994484-166000330 GCF_002162155.2 Triticum dicoccoides
GCTCCTGTAGTGCCACGGGGGCTGTAACCTCAAACGGGGCGTTGACCATCTCAGTAGTGGTCGTGAGCGTATCTGGAGTCAGCTTGGTGGCTGCTTCCATCTTCTTGGAGCTCTTTGTCTCGTGGGGATCAACCTCCCGCGTCTGCTCCAATATCGGCAGATCTTTGCCTGGTTCTCCTTGGTCCATCATGAAACTGACGAATACTAGGAGACCACCAAAAGGAAAACACAATCGCAATGACAATGAAACAATAAAAAGAGTGAGGATCGGTTATTGCTTTGCAAAAGTTCTTTTTTTTCTCTGAACGAAAATATACCAACATCACGGATCCGCTTACCTTCCCTTCGTTGGGAGAGAAGAACAGTGGCAGATGCGAGTGTTGCCTTTCTTGAAGACGGTGAGGGAGAAGGGGATTCAGCAAAGAGTGAAATGATGGTTGCTTCATCCGTCAAACTTAGACTGCGGGGAGGTGGGGTTTTGTGATACGACGGCTCGTTACTGTCGCGCTATGACCGGGGTGACTCTCCGCCTGCATACTGCCTTCTAATTTGGTGGATGGCATTTGGGCCCGCGCGTTGCACGGCCCGCATGTCGGTGAACAAAAGTATAACGACATTCGGTAGAGGGAGACGTTTCAATGACCTAGGAGGAGCCAGAAGAGGTAGAGTGTCTCCACTGTACTAGTAGTAATTGTTTTTCTGGGTAGCTGTAGAGTGTCTCCACTGTACTAGTAGTAATTGTTTCTCTGGGCCCAAGATGAAAGAGCCCATCCACACTAGTAAATAGTAAAATCAATTCGAAAGCCCATATATTTACTGAATGAGAGGCGCTACCGACACCCAGCACACCGCCCCCCCCCCAAAGAAACCTGGGTGCTCTTCTTCCTCCTTGCTCCCACCAACCTCACGTCAGCTCGCTCCACTCGTACCCCCAAATTCCTCACCTCACTCCTACAGAAAAGCCCAGCTTCCCTTCTTCCTCACTCCTACAGAAAACCCCCAGCTCCCCTTCTTCTTCACTCGCACTACAACTAGGCTTGTCAATCGTTACTCTGCTCAAATCCGTGAGCGCGACGCGACGCCCTCGAGGAAAATGGAGTCGGCTGACCCCAGCACCAAGAAGATGAGGCTCCCGCCAGCGGCGACACCTGTTGTAGATCCCGCACCCGGCAGCGCGGGGAGAAGCGGCGACCCCGCCCCCACCGGATCCCAGGAACCCGTAGAATCTCGGGTGGACCGCATCAGCGATCTCCCGGATGCCGTCCTTGGGGAGATGATCTCGCTTCTTCCCACCAAGAATTGCTGCCACAACCAAGTCCTCTCAATTCGGTGGTGCCCTCTCTGGCGCGCCGTGCCCCTTAATCTCGACTGTCGTCAGTTATCTCTCTTCAATGATTTTGAAATCCCAGAGCCATCATCTCCTCCCACCAGGGCTCCATTCAATGCCTCTGCATCCCGTCATGCTACCTGAGAAAGCATACCATGCCCTGCATGGTGGACGCCTGGCTGAAATCCCCTGAATTCATAGAACTACAGCTGCTTGAGTTCTACTATTCCCCTGGAAATCACATACCACATACCGAACGCCATGAACTTGTGCCCTCAGCACCGATGTCCATCTCGTGGTTTTCCTCCTCTCTCCACACCGCCACCTTTGCGCTGTGCTACCTACCAGACAATCTGGTACTAAACCTTCGACTCCCATTTCTCAAGAAACTTTCACTTGTGCGGGTTCGTATATCGGAGGCCTCATTGCACAACATCATCCACTCCAGTTGCCCTGCCCTGGAGTGCTTGGTGCTTGTTTTCATAGTTAGAATCGGTTGTGTCCAAATAAAGTCGCCTAACCTTGTAAGAATTGGAATTTCTTTTGACGGAAGGCAGCTCATCATCCAAGATCCCCCTTCACTTCAAAGATTGATCCTTGATTCTAGTTATTCACCGTTGCAAATAACTGTCCTCTCTGCGCCTAAATTGGAGACTTTGGGTGTAGTACATGATCTCTATGCTCATTTCAATATGGTGTTTGGCTCCACAGTTCTTCATGTACTTTATATTATCATCTACACTTGTAACGATAAGCGGCATTTTAAATTTCTGCGCATAAGTTTTTACTAATATTATGTTCTATGCTCAATGAAGAGTTTCTCCATGGATGGCCTATCAATGGTGCTAGATTCTGTCAAGATCTTATATATCCAAATGAATAGTTTTGATCTGAACAAGATTATTGGCTTGCTGCAATGCTTTCCATGTCTGGAGAAGTTGTATATAAAGGTGATAATTTCATGCACATTGGAAGCCCACATATAGTGTACTAGAACTAACCGTTCAGCTGTTGCTCTTTCGACACTCTTTTTTTTAGGCCTTAACTATTTTCAATCTTCATGTCTATTTAGGCAACAGGACGGGGTAAGAAAGTTATAACCAATCGGTGGATTCATAAGCATTGGGATTTTCTCACTTCTCATGAAATTCGATTGAAGATAATAACGCTAGAATGATATGTAGCCAACCGTGCAAACACTAGATTTGTCACATTCTTCCTGCTGAATGCGAGGTTACTATTGTCCATCAGGCTTAAGTTTATCAGCATAATGGTTTTGATGGATGGGTATCTCGAAGAGCAAAAAAAGGAGTTTCAGGTGGGAAAAAGAGCTTCTGAACGTGCCAGGCTTCTATTTACAACATATTGTGGTCAGAATCTAGTAAATTTTACGACCCAGGATGTTCATTGTATTGTCCTGGTAGATCCATTTGACTGTGACTGCCGAAAATAGTGTTGGAGTTAGATGTTGTTGCCCTTTTCAACCTGGGTTTTTTTGTAAACCTGATGAATAATTAACCCTCGTGCTTTTGTACAGTTTGTAAGCTGGAGTTAGATGTTCCTGCCCTTTTCAACTCGTCTGTGACTGTCATATTTTCTTTGAGACAAGGCAAATGGCTTGCCATTCGTTTAATTTAGAGTGAAATATTGTAACAAATCCCAACCAAGGGAAATAACATCACTCTCGCCGGCTGCTTGATCTCACTTTGCATTACAGAAGCTAATTGATTAGCCCCCACCAGCACCCACAAACTTATTTCGAACTAGCACATCAAATGGGCTGTAAATTATCATAGGAAAGGCTGCATGACTATGACAGATTTGGATTCTGACATTTGGGACCCACGAGGAAATAGCCTATCCAAGGTGGTGTCGACTTATTAGCCAGTCAACAAACGATTCTGCCTACCAGCCGTTGGATTGACATCCAACATCTGTCGTGTATCTTCTATCTCTTGTCTTCTTCTTCCTCCAACCGCCCAAACGAAACCACCCCGTCGGCTCCGCCTGCTCCCGCCTCACATGGCTGGCTGTGCCTCCGCCGCCCTACCGTACGTACCCTACAACATTGGCTAATCCCTCCCTCTATTCCCCCACACGTCCTGTTATTCTCCAGTGATGTCAGCCCCAACATGCACCCGCACCCGAACCAGTCAACCCTCGTACTCCCCTCCGCCTGCGACTGGACCGGCGCATCTTCCACGGCTCCTGTTCATTCCGTCTGAGGCCTCGCCACCGTCCTCCGCCTTGCGGCCTTGGTTCGCTCGCCGTGCGCGGTGCGCCGCCCTCTTGCATTGTCAATGTCGCCAACAACCGAGAGGAACAAGGAGATGACTGTACGTGGAGAGGACGACAGTAGGGACCCACCAGCGTCATGGTACTACGCAAGCAAGTGCCTCTATATTACAAGCCTAAAAATATGGTTCCTCCTAATGTTTGGACATCTAGGGATCACGCCATTGTCAACATAGCCAATAAACGAGAGGATTACACTACGAGCGGCTAACACCAGGGACCCAGTAGGTCGCGCAGTTTTTTTTGAGGAACAAGCAGTTGTTATTTACACTAGTTTTAGCGACGGATCAGGGTAACAACGAAGCTGTGCGGGGGCTGTGGCCTGTCTAGCCAGGGTTTTATTTATGTTTACCACATCATGAGCCCAGTTGTGTTTTTTCTTGCTGAAAATGGCTAGCCCAGTTCTATTTTTTTAAAGAAATACCCAAACATGGCCTACTTGCTTTATCGGCCCTGCTGGGCTGCAAATCTTTCAAGACGAGGAGAGTTTCATTCAGTTTGCCCAGAAATGAGATGTGCATTTTTAAAACACATCAAACCGGGAATTAATTTCAATTTTTTTCATTACAAGATTTTAAATTCCATTGATTTTTATGCGTGGACAATTAGTTGGATTTTATATTTATATAAATTATTTTTCAAAATAGTTTGAATGTGAATCGATATTTCTGGATTAAAAATAGTTGACCGCACCGAAATATGCAAAATTTCGTATACTTTTTAACCGTGGCCACAATATGGGGTGTAATGCTAACAAAAAGAAGATGGGCTCCAGAAAATCTTAAGAATTAGCAAATGGGCTGTACATTATTAGAAATAATGGCAGATGGGTTGTATGATGTTTTCCACAGATTTGAGGCTGACTTGTGCGCCCACTACAGGTTGACGCGTATGCTTTCATAAAAAAAGGTTAAAACACACGCAACGCCTTGTCAACTTAGTCAACACACGAGAGCAGTGAATGTTGGATGTCCATCCAAAGGCTGTCGTGCTTCTTCAATCTCTACTCTTCATGCTCCAGCCGCTCAAACAAGCGCTGGCGGGCCTGCCTGCTCCCTCCTCCCGCGACCGGCTATGCTGCCGCGCAGGCCTCACGGTCCCACCGTACTCCCATCGCTGGCCTAGCTATCCCTCTACTCACCCACACCTGCTGTTATTCTTTGGGGACGGCAGACAAACCAGTAAACCCTCGTACTCCTTCGCGTGGGAAACAACTGTCGTGTATTCCCTGGCTTCGTGTCGTTCCCTTCCTAGGCCTCACTGGCGTCCACCGCCCTGGTGCTCTCGGCATGGCCTGGTCAACGTGGTCAATGAACGACATCCATCGGAAGTGGACTGTACGTGGAGAGGCTGACAACCGGGTCCACGGTCGCACACAAGGAAATGCCTCTTTATTATGCGCATAATAATGATTCCTTCACCTGACAGCTAGGACCTACAGGAAGGGCCTCTGTATTTCATGAAAAAAATGTTCCCCCACTGACAGGTCGGACCCACCAGCTATATCTTAGCACACAAGGAAGTGCCTCCTTATTACGCCCAAAAAAATGAATACCCCCCTGCTAGCTGGGATCCTCCATATTGTTGGGCTGACTTGTGGGCCTACTAAGTTGACGGGGACGGAGGGCTTTGTCAACTTAGTCAATACTCCAATGACCGTATGATGTCCATCCAACGGCCATAGTGCTTCTTCAACCTCTGGTCTTCTTGCTCCAGCCACCCAAAGCAGCGCCGGTCATGCCGCCTGCTCCTGCCTCCCGTGGCCGACTGTGCTACCACAGAGGCCTCACCGCCCCCATACTACTCCCACCACTGGCTAGGCCATCCCTACACTCACCCACATCCCCTGTTATTCTGCGGCGACGGCAGCCTTACACCGCAGCCGAACTAGTGAACCCTCGTACTCCTCTCCGCGTGGGCATCCACTGCCGCGTCTTCCCCGACTCCGCGTCATCCCCTTCCTAGGCCTTGCCGTCGTCCACCGCCATGGTGCTCTCGGCGCGGCGTGGTCAATGTGGTGAACGACCGACTTCCATCGGAAGAGTACTGTACGTGGAGAGGTTGACAGCTGGGTCCACGGCAGCCGCAAGGAAGTGCCTCTTTATTAGGCGGAAAATAATTATTCCTCCACCTGACAGTAGGGACCCACCGGACAGGCCACCAGTATTTTGTGAAAAAAACATTTCCCCCTGACTGCTGGGATCCATCGGACGGGCCACCGTAT
>NC_041393.1:166000842-166079826 GCF_002162155.2 Triticum dicoccoides
TTATTACGCACACAAAAATGAATACTCCCCCTGCTAGATGGGACCCACCTTGGTGGGAGGCTGACTTGTGGGCCTACTAAGTTGACGGGGACGGAGGGCTTTGTCAACTTAGTCAATATGAACGATTCTAGCTCCAGTGACCGTACGATGTCCATCCAACGGCCGTAGTTCTTCTTCAACCTCTGGTTTCTTGCTCCATCCGCCCAAAGCAGCGCCGGTCGTGCCGGATGCTCCTGCCTCCTGTGGCCAGCTGTACTGCCACGGAGGCCTCACCGCCCCCTACTATTCCCACCACTGGCCTGGCCCTCCAGCGACGACAGCCTCACACCGCAGCCGAACCAGTGAACCCTTGTACTCCTCTCCGCGCCAGCTTCTACTGCCGCGTCTTCCCTGGCTCCGTGTCGTCCCCTTCCTAGGCCTCGTCGTCGTCCACCATCGTGGTGCTCTCAGCGCGGCATGGTCAACGTGGTCAAGGAACGACTTCCATCGGAAGAGGACTGTACGTGGAGAGGTTGACAGATGGGTCCATGGTGGCCGCAAGGAAGTTCCTCCTTATTACGCACAAAATAATTATTCCTCCACCTGACAGTAGGGACCCGTCGGACGGGCCACCATATTTCGTGAAAAAAATGTTTCCCCCCTGACTGCTGGGACCCACCAGCTACACCTTCGCATGCAAGGAAGTGCATCCGGGCAAAAAAACCGATTTGCCCCCTTGACTGCTGGGACCCACCGGCTACATCTTCGCACGCAAGGAAGTGTGTGACAGTCGGGACCCACCTGGTCGAAGCGTACGTAGCGTTGTCATTCTGGTCGCGAATGTGTACGTACATATATACTAGTCGATGTAGAGGCGCGCACGTGTCGTAGTAGAGGCGCGCACGTAGCATGTACACACACGTACAATGGCCAGTGTGCAAGAAAGAAAATACGGCCACGTACGTACATATGGGCGGGGTCTTGAACACCTAATCGCGCACACGTATGGCCAGGGCTCGTGTACATGGCTAGGTCAGAACGGAGAAACAACGTCGTCGTCATGTTCATGGGGAGCCAACTGGCTGGGTCAGAACGGAATGCGTCGTCGTGTTCATCGGGAGGGCTTGGACGGAACAGGCGATGGAAACGAGGCCTAGCGTACAGCAGAACGGAGGAAATAGCCTTGTGTTTGACCGGCCACGTTCGAAATGGGATCCTGTTCATCAGGAGGAGTCTGGCGTACCGCAAAACGGAGGAAACGGACCTCCTACGGTCGAAACGGGGTCCTGTTGATCGGGAGGGGTGTGGCATACCGCAAAACGGATGAAACGGACTTGTGTTGGAGCGCTACGATCGAAATGGGGGTCCGTTCATCGGGAGGGGTGTGGCGTACCGCAAAACGGGACTCCACGGGATACTGTTCATCTCCACCATCGACCTCCTCTAGCCTCCACGGGCTACTGTTCATCCACAGCCGACCTCCTCCAGCCTCCACCTGCGACTGTTCATCCAGCCTCCGCCGCGCGCTACTCCACCGGATACTGTTCAACCACCCCTCTATGGGCTCCTATTCAACCACGCCTCCACGGGCTACTGTTCATCCACCCCTCCACCGTCTACTATTCATCCAGCCCTCCACGGGGTCGTCCTGTTCATCCAGCCCGCCACGGGGACCTGTTCATCCAGCCCCAACTGACTCGGTCGATCGGGGTCCTGTTCATCCAGAGGAAACGCCACGAGGTCTGTTCATCCATCCCCACCGCTCACTGTTCATCCACCCCCCCCTGCAATGCTCACTGTTCATCCAGAGGCAGCATCGATCGGCTTCAGTTAGCAGCAGTAGTAAAGGAATCGCTTGACCAGGTTCACTTAACAGCCATCGATCGATCGCTCGGGTTCAGTAACGCGTAGCCTGCAATGTAATCGCTCGGGTTCAGTTAGAGCCAACGCCTCACACACACGCGCGTACGTGTACGAGAGAAACGTGCATCGCTCGGCCCCCGACCACCTACCGTAACCGGGAACTCCCCGAAATTTTCCTCGCCCTCGCTTCTACCACGGTTTTTTCCGTCATGGACGACCCAAAGAATTTCATGCAGCTGCGTCTCCAGCCCGCCCAGGATGAAAATCCCATTTTCTATCATGATTTTTGTCATAGAAGTAGGAGCCCACCACATCTATGATGATATCGGGTTTTGTCACAATTATCATCATAGAAGTGTCATAAGTATGACAGAATTTTTTTTTGTTCGGACCAAAATGTCATGGATGTGTCTTTTTTTGTAGTGTATTTTTCAGATTGCGAGGGATGCAGAGGTGGGAGTAAAATGTCGGGCTACTAAAATTTTGGATCAAGGGCGAGCAGATATTTTTGAGATTGCGAGGGGTGTAGAGGCGGGAGTAAGATGCCGGGGCTACTGAAAATTTGAATCAAGGGCGAGCAGATATTTTTGGGACTGCGAGGGATGCAAAGGCAGGAGTAAAATGCCGGGGCTACTGAAAATTTGAATCAAGGGATTGAAGCAGACCGGGAGTAACAGACATCGCACACGGTCCACACATACTAATCGTGTGCTATGAAACATAAAAACCTTCTAGGCGGTAGATATTTTCAAGATTACGAGGTAGTGAATATTGTCGAGAGCGGGAGGCAAGCCTCGTGGAGCCCAATCTACTGTGTTTATGTGAGTGACAGGGGCATGGGTGTGGCACATGGGTAGTCTGAGCGAACCACATCTGTTGCGTCCCCAAGCGCAGACGGTTTCTACATCCAACTCGCCTACTGTTTATAAATTTTGCAAAAAGAATAATGCGGGAAAGGGTCAAAACACAAACACACTTGCATGTGGACCAAATATATGTATGAAAAGGGTGGTTTGATATTCAAATACCCAATGCACAACTTTGATGTGGCACCTGCCGCACAAAGCACACACTATTGCTAGTCAGCCACCCCCTACGAACCCCACTTCATGTCGGCGGTAAGGGAATCCTAGCTCCGAACGCATGCCCCCCAAATAGCTAGCTCTGAAATCTCACCCTATCGTAACGCAAAACCTATAGGAGTCCATCATGGTCAAACTTCCCCTTTTGCTTTCGAGCAAAGGTGGACCGTGTGCCAACCCATAAATGTGTGCTTTGTGGCACGAGCTAGGTGAGACCACATACGAACCACCCACAAGTGGCCCTACTATATGTATGAAAAGGGTGTGTTGTGATATTTAACTACATTCACAACTTTGATGTGGCACATGTGCCTCGCAAATTAACTGGACTTGCCCAACCGCACGGAGGTTGCAGGTAGTGCGAAGTACGTACTCCCCCACACACATGTCGGGGGGGGGAGGGCATCTCACCAAGACGTATTGTAACACGGACCAAGTAGAATCCAAGTTGGTGGTATAACCTCTCTCGCTCGTTGTTGGTCAAAGCGATGGACGTCCACACGACCCCGCAAAATGGGCTAGCTTTTGGCGATGATAACCTGACGAGGGAGTGCCTGAAGACAAACCCATCTGTGCATGTGGCCCAAATATAAGTATATGGAAGTGGTGTGTGGTGTTTGAATACACAATGCGCAAATTTGATGTGGCACCATGCTTTGGAACCGTGAAATCCCCACAGTGAGCAAGGGTTCACGACGCATAACATGCGCTCAAAATTAAATAATTAGGCCCGAATGATCGACCTACTATATGGTAACACGAACCAAAGAACAAGAATCCACCCTGGTAACCTTTCTCGTTGTCAGTCAACATGATGGACGTCCACGCGGGCCCACAAATATATATAGGCTTGTCACAGGCCTAGCTTAGCCATTTCCTGTCATTGCATTTTTCATCCATGCATCATGATTAAATTCAAATGAATTTGAAATGGGGATTGACCAAACCCTAGCACCCCTCTGACAAACTAGGTTCAACTGAAAATATTTCCAATGAATCCAAAATGCCCTTCAGAAAAGTTCATCATTTTTAAATGGGTGAAAATCTGTGCCAAAAATGGTGCACATTTTTCTAGGTCATTTCTGGATTTTTGGATTAAATCATAATGTATTTGAATTGGAGGATTTAACTGTTATAAATACTTTAAATGCTCCAATAATTCTGAAAACTAGCTGAGGGCTTTTGGGAAAATCCAAATAGTGCCCATAATATTTTCAAGAGCTTTGAAAAATGATTTAGTATTTCTACTAAATCAAAATCAGAAAAGAAAATAGAAAACAGAAATTATAAAAAAGAGAGAGAAAGGAAAGCTTACCTGGTGCTTGTCGTTGCCCAGGACTGTAGCAGGCCCAGCCCACCAGGGGCATAGCCGCCTTCAACCTTTTCCAGAAGGCAGAGGCGAAGCAGATCATGACATGCGTGTTGTCTCCTCACGCCATCTCCTTCCTGCCCGTTTCCCCCTTCTCGGCCTCAGTCGTTCAACAACGCGATGCTCAGACCCCCTGGACCTTCACCCCTCCTCTGCTTCCCTCTCTCTCGCTTCAGCCTCGGTCCCAAGCACCACCAAGAGCCAGCCGTCTCCACCGTGGTTCGTCCTCATGGTTGCCGTTGTTCCCAAGTGCCACAATCTTGTCCTAGAGCTCCGTCGCACCGTGCAACATATCTATGCTGAACATCACGAGCCTGGAGGCCTTGCAACCTCACAACCATCACCGTCTTCATCCTCGGCATTGCCAGACGTCATCACTTGATTCACTACAACCGGAGCGCCCTGTCGTGGGAAACCAGGGCCACCTTTGGGACCAAGGGTCCCTTGCTGGTTCGGCGAGGGGATGTCATGTTTCTCAAAGAGCAGAAGAGCGTGGGGCAGCACGACAGAGATCACACGAGCAATTTTACCCAGGTTCGGGCTACCGCGAGGCGTAAAACCCTACTCTTGCTTTGGTGGGTTGATGGTGGAAGAATGGTGGTGGAGCGCAGTACTCTTGCCCGACAGGGGTTTCCTATGGGCGATAGTAGCTACACACGTATGAGTGTGTGGGTGTCCAGCCTTCTAACCCCTTCTATCGTTGCTACGGGCCTCCTTTTATAGACTAAGGGGTCACCACAATGGAAAATCAGTCATTATGCACTGGTAAGATATCAAACAGTGATATCATACCTAACTCTGCAGGCTGACAGAGCGCATTAAATGCGCCGCTCAACGTCACATCATTGCTCGCCTGGCAAGCCTTGCCGGGCTATTTTGCCAGCTTCATGTCTGCTTGCTTGATACGTCGTAGGACGGGTGTCGTCTGTAGGTATCCTGTAGAAAGAGGCTGTCATGTGGAGAATGGCTGCCACTTAATCACTTTGCGGCTTGACACTGCACTAACTGATGACGTGGGTCGTGGTGGAGTAGTTGGTGAGGTGTTTCTTGCCTCCGTGAGGCCCGGCAGGCCCTGCCGGTACGTACTGGATGTTTCATTCTGGGGGTGGCTCCACCCTTGCCAAGCTCGCCTGCCCGGCAAGGGAGGCCTTTCTCCTGGTGGTATCTTGCTTCTTGGATTGACCTTGGTCCTCTGGATCTGCATGTTGGTCCTTCGAAGAACTTGGTCTCTTGTACTTTGGCATGGCTTGGTGCCATAATCTTGTTCCCATGCATGTGCACAGTTTGGGCAACATACCCAGGGTCTGTTGCACCGACAGAAGCCCCCGGTCCTGTCTTGATCGCGCTGCCGAGCATCGTTGGGGTAGGACCTAATAGGTGCATAGGCAGTTGCGCTGAAGAGGATGGTCTCTTGAGATCTTCTTTGCTTCTCCATTAATCTCGAGCCCAGGCCAGTTTCAGGTTCTCCCGCGCGTCACGTAAAGCCAATGGTGGTGGGCCACTCTTGTAATGGCTCGTGAATGACTTTAACGCACGGGGTAGAAGCTTCCAATTCACTCTTCCCACCATGCCCTTATCCGTATCCACGTATGCTGCATGCATCGTGCATGGTAGGTAATGGAGGCGCGTGGCGCGGGAGAGCATTATGGCGAGGGCCCGGTGTTCAGGGATTCTTGGAGGAGGACGGTGGTTACTTGCTGAAGAATCAGCCCCCAGCCCCCCGGTCCGCCTATAAAAGGAGGAGCGGGGAGGAGTGGAGGCATTCATCCACATCCCTTTCTTCCTCCACCTTGCTTCGTCTTGAGTATGCTGGAAGGGAGATCCCGGGGGCGGGCCCCGAGCCTTAGCTTGGAGTTGTTGATGCCAAGCAATGGTGCTGGCGCTCGGGGAGTGGGTCTGGTCCAAGTCCAAGGTGAAGGGCTTGGGATTGTTAGAAATCCTAGTACTGCCCCTTTCCTTGGAACTGGGGTTGATGTTGATGAGGAGGGTGTCTTCCTGCCCGCCAAGGTGGGGTGCAGCGTGCCTTGAATGTTCTGGCCATCTTGGCCGCATGTCGCCTCCTCAGGAGGAGGGCCGAACCGTGAGGCTAGCATTCCCCTGGAGAGGTGTTGATGAAGATGAAGCCAGGTAAGACGGATAAGGCGGGAGGTAGGGCGTCAGGTTGGAGTACGATTGCATCAACGCGTTCGTCTTGTACTGGCGACCTGCCGCCACGTCTTTCTGTTCTTCCCATCCTCCTTGACACCGTCATCACCGGCCTCTTGGTCACTGGGAAGGGGGGCGCTCTCTTGGTGCCTTTGCCTCCTCCAGCAGTCTTCCAGCTGAGCTTTGGTGGATGACTCCACTATCGCTCGAGCTGGGGCTTCTTGCTGGTCCCAGAGGTGGTGATCAGGGCGCCGTCGAGCTGCTCCATCTACCCTCCTCCTTCGTAGCCTTGCCACTCCCGATCTTGTCAGGCTCTACATCCGGCAGGCCATGATGGGATCAGGATGGACTCCCGCTTGGGCGCTGCTCCTGCCTCCTTCTCTTCCCACTGCACTACCTGGGGTAGGAGGAACATGGAGAGGAGTTTACGAGGCACTTATCTTTTTCCGGTCTTAAACTTGTAGGCACTTGCCAAATTTTAATTCAAATAATGTAATCTCTCGAGTCCATGTTTGTGTTCTGTAAGGCTTGTACTTGTATGATCAACATATTAATGAAAAAGATGAGCCTTGCCTGGAACTCGTGCATGTGTATGTCCATGCAGAGGTGGGATGCCTCTTTACTTAAATAAAGGAGTCTTCCCTGGCAGGCTATCCTGCCGGCACCCTTTTTATCTTGTTGCCAGGGACCGGAGTCTACCGGGCTAATACTAAAGGGACCAGCCCCCCGCCAACTCTTTTTCATCAAAGGCCACTGCGACCACCTAGGCCGAAGCAACGTTCGAGCCAAGAGTGGGAGCACCTAAGCTTCGAAGAGCAGCGAGGTTTTCTGATGCAAAAGTTTTAGCTTACAGAGCACTTATGGACAAGAGATAGAACTTATTTGTTTGGCTTGCCGGGGATCGCAGTACTAGTCCATCTCCTCAACTCCTTGTAGAAGCCAAGTTCACGGTAGGAACCTATAGCTTCATGAAAATGAGAATGATGCATGATGTGATCCTATCTATATGCATATGCAAATTGTCATGAAATGCTTATGCAATGCTCTTGGAATGCTCATGCATGCATGCAACTTGGTCGGGCCCCCCAGCGCTTTGTGTATTTCTCTGTTGCACATGGTCATCGCCCTGGCTTTGTAGAAGGGGTTACATGCAACTGAGGCAAGGCCTGTACAAAAGGGTGGCTGCCGAGCAGGGCCCGACAGCCGCACCTTATGGGTAGAACTTGCGGAGATGCTCAATATTCCATGAGTTTTGTAATTGAATGTCATCTCTAGTGTCCAGACGGACTGTGCCAGGTCTGGTGACTCGTACTACCCGGTAAGGGCCTTCCCACTTTGGCGTCAACTTGTTTGTACCCTTGGCTGACTGAACGCGCCTAAGGACAAGGTCGCCTTCCTCAAAACACCGGGCATGAACCCTGCGACTATGATAGCGACGCAGGGTTTGCTGATAGCGTGCAGCACGCATAGCAGCCCGGAGATGGTTCTCCTCGAGTAGCACAGCGTCATCACGCCAGTGCCGATCTTGTGCTACTTCATCATAGGGAAGCACTCGAGGTGTCCCGTAAATGAGTTTTGTGGGGCTAACTGTTGATGCCCCATAGACCATGGAGAAAGGAGTCTGCCCGATAGCCCGATTTGGTGTCCGTTTTGAGGGACCAAAGGACTACCGATAGCTCATCGATCCATCGCCTGCCGTGCTTCTGCAGCGTATCAAATGTTCTTGTCTTGAGTCCCCGGAGCACTTCAGCATTTGCCCTCTCAACTTGCCCATTGCTTCTGGGATGTGCGATAGAAGCAAATGAGACCTTGCTTCTGAAGGTGCGAACATATTGCATGAAGCCGCGGCTCGTGAACTGGGTGCCATTGTCGGTAACGATCCTTGCCAGGACTCCAAAATGGCACACCAGTTCTTTCAAGAACTTGGTAGCTGACTGAGCAGTCACCTTTCTCACGGGAGTCACTTCTGACCACTTTGTGAACTTGTCGATGGCGAGGAACAAGAATTCAAAGCCCTCTATTGCTCAGGGGAAAGGGACGAGGATATCGAGCCCCAGACCGTAAATGGCCACGATAAAGGGATTGTCTGAAGAGCTTGGGCAGACATGTGGATGTTCTTGGAATGGAACTGGCAGGCTTCACATTTCGTGACTACCTCAACCGCATCTTGGAGGGTTGTGGGCCAATAGAATCATTGTCGGAATGCTTTCCCAACCAATGCCCTTGATCCAATGTGGGAGCCGCACATGCCTTTGTTTATCTCAGCCAGCAGTTCCTTTCCTTCTTCCCGGCAGATGCACTTCAATTTCACACCGTTGGGCCTCCTTCTGTATAGAGTGTCATCGACAAACTGATACATACTGGCCCTTCGGGCTACTCTTTTAGCCTCTCTTGGTCACTGGGGAGTTCTCTGGTTTGGAGAAAGTGGACTATGTGCCTTGCCCAAGTTGGAGCCTGGGGCTCGACAACGAGGACTAGTGGCACCTCCTGAACTGTGGGGGCACATTTCTCGTTCGCGGGGACCATAGGCCCGGTTGGAGGGTGCGGTCCAGCAAGTTGTGAGTTTCCGGTAGGGTCCCTGCCAGGAGCGGAAGGCTCTACCGGGAGAGGCTTACCGGAGTCCATCTTTCTCCTTTTCTGGACCATTTTTGCTAGGGGTACAGAGGGCTGAGTAAGATGGAGAACAAAAGTTCCTGGTTCCATAGGAAGCTTTTGCGCAACACACTTTGACAGATGATCAGCTATGCTGTTTTCCGCATAGGGTACATGCTCTGTTTGCAATCCGTCAAAGCGCTCCTCCAATCTCCTCACTTCCTCAATGTATGCCTCCATCAATGGACTTTGGTAATCCTTGTTGACTTGTCTCACCACAAGCTATGAATCTCCACGAATGATCAGCTTCTTGATTCCAAATTTTGTGGTAATCCTGAGCCCGACAAGGAGCCCTTCATACTCTGTTGTATTGTTGGTTGCCTCTTCCCGGGCAAAGTTCATCTGGACGATGTACTTCAAGTGCTCCCCTGAGGGGGCAACAAGAAGTACGCCAGCCCCTACACCTTGTAGGGAAAATGCACCATCGAAATACATAATCCATTCTTGGGGCGCCTCCTTGCCGGGGATAACTATTTCTGTTACTTCCTCGTCAACGGTTGGCGTTCATTCTATAATAAACTCTACCAATGCCCTGCGCTGGATAATTGATATGCTCTCAAATTTCAGACCAAAACAGGACAACTCCAAAGCCCGCTCCACTATTCTGCCGGTAGCCTCAGGGTTTCGGAGTATCCTTTGCAACGGGAAGCGAGTGACAACCGTGATCTCATGGGCTTGGAAGTAGTGGCGTCGTTTGCTTGAGGCCATGATGAGGCCAAATACCAACTTTTGCACACCAGAGTACCTCGATCGAGAACCCTGTAACAAGCAGCTGACAAAGTACACTTGGCACTACACCACTTTCTTCCTTGCCGTGTCCTTGGGGTTGCTCTCGCTGTCGTGCTCACTTCTGCCCTGATCCTTATCTGACTCTGCCGGTCCTTGCTCACTCTCTGCTTCGTACACTTCTCGTTGTGCTACCAATGCTGCGCTAACCACTTGGTTGCACTACAAAAAAATACACTTCCGTGATGATACATGTTTGTCATAGTAGGTCACGTTTTCTGTCATGCATATACATCCATGATGATTTTATGACAGAATCAAGATAGTCATACCTATGCTGTCGTAGAAGTGTTCCATGACATTACCAAAATTATCATCACAGAAGTGTCCACTTCCATGACGATAAATCGCGCGTCATAGAAGTGCTTTCGTTAAGGTTGACCGACACGTGGCATCCACCGTAACGGGACACCGTTAACCGTTGTTAACCTTTCGGGTCCGGTTTTTGGATACGATAACCTGCTAACAGGCACGACCAATGCCGATTTTCCACGTGTAAAATTCTCATTGGCTGACGGATCCACGTGTCATCTCCGCGTTGGCATAGGTGTCACTCATCCAATGGTCGAGATGGGCCTATGATATGTTGACACGTGGACCAGCCCAAAAGTGGCCCATAAAGTTTAAATGGGCCGGCCCAACCGAAGGCCCATAAGATTTAGTGGACCATAATGGGCCGGCCCAGCTAAAGGCCCACAAGATTTTTCAGACCATAATGGGTCGGCCCAGCTAAAGGCCCACAAAATTTAGCGGACCATAATGGGCCAGCCTAGCTAAAGGCCCATATGATTTTGCAGACCATAATGGGCCGGCCCAGCTAAAGGCCACAAGATTTTGCGGACCACAATGGGCTGGCCCAGCTAAAGGCCCACAAGATTCTGTAGACCATAATGGGCCAGCCCAGCTAAAGGCCCAACATTCTCTGTCAAATCGGCCCGTCAACGGCCCGTCCTAAACTTGTCATCAACGCGGCCCATGGTCACTTCTGGCCCGTTAACAGTCCGCTAAGTAATTGGGCCGAATTACGGCTCGGTGTATTTCTGGCCTGTTAAAGGTCCCGCTGTCACAGCCTAGCTAGTTCATGCATTAGAGTGTTGCATCATGTTTATTCTTTCCTCAGAAACCTGAAATGGGGATGACAGAACCCCCAGCCCCCTCTGAAACCAACTAGAGTTTACTAAAAACTTTTTCAATGAACCTGAAATGCCCTTCTAAAATGCCCATCATTTTTGTCTTGGTTCAGAACCCCTGCCAAAAGTGATGCACATTTTCCTAGGTCATCCTAGGGTCTTTGAATTATATCATAGATATTTGAATTTGGGCATTTAAAATTATATAAAATATTCAGATGCTCAAATATCTCCAAACTAAAATGTTTCATGTTGGAAATATTCCAACTATGGACCAGGAGTAATTTGGTGATTTTAGGAGTTGCCTAAGTATTTTTAATAATTCAACAAAGTTGCAGAAATATTAAAGAAAACAGAAACAGCAGAAATAACAAAAACCCTTACCTGGCGCCAGCACCCGGCCCACCTGCCGGCCCAGCCCAGCGCCGCTCCAGCGAGCTGCTTGCCGGCCAGGCAGGCAGGCAGGTGCCCGACGGCGACCGCAGCGCGCGCCACGCACCTGCTCGCCACCTCGCCGCTCCCCTCGCCCGGTGACGTCGTGGATCGCTCCCCCTCTCTCCCCCGAACCCTCCAAACACCCCCTCTCCTCTCCAGCTCCTCCCCCTCGCGCCCCCCCAGCCATGGCCGACGCTACCGCCGCCGTGCCTACGTCGTAGCCGCGCTCCCCGCCGCCCGTGCGTCCTCTCGTCGTGTCCAGGAGCTCCGCCACCGTCCACTCCATCGAGCAAGCCGAGCCCCGAGCGCTCGCAACGCCCGAGTCCACCGCACCGGCCTCGACCGAACCGCCGTCGCCGGAGATCCCCTTCAACGCCGTCGTCGCTCCGGTCCGTCCCCGGCTGCACCGAGTGTTTCGTCGAACTCCCCGTGAGCTTAGCCATCTTCCCCTCCCTTCCTTTCTTGCTCCCGAGCCGTGTAGCCACTGCACGAAGCCCAACCGCACCCACCGCCGCGGAGCTCGTCGCCAACGTGCTCCCGGTCATCCTCCGGCCACCCCGACCCCAACGGACTCCACCAAGAGCTGCGGCTCCTCCTCAGCTCCACTCTGATGGCCTCCGCGGCTCGTTTGGTTGCCGGAACGGCAAAAATCACTTTCGCCGCCGCGTCGGGCTCGCCGGCGGCTAAACGCCGGTGCAGCCGACCCGGGTTTGACCACGGGTGGGCCCTGGTTGACTCTCCTGAGTCAATGGCAGGTGGGGCCCAGCCCTGTTAACTAATTAGGATTAGTTTAAATTAATTTTAGTTTAATTAATCACACTGACATGCGGGACCCACTGTCAGGTTTGACCCGGACCGTGTCCCGTTGACCTGCTGATGTCACACTGACGTCGGGCTGACGCAGTAATTGATTTTCTGGATTTAATCTAATATAGTAAATTCCAGAATATAGTTTAAACTTCAAAAATTCATAACTTTTAATCTGTAACTCCAAATCAGACAAATTATATATGAAAAATGATCAAAAAAATCCAATCTATCCATCTGTACTATTTTCATGCATGATTAAACAAGTTAACTTGATGTTTAATGCAGAACAAGATATAACACTTTAAAGGGCCATGTATGAGTTTGAAATTTGAATCTTTGGTTCAAATTGGTTCAAACCCTTCTGGTTTTAGTTGCATTAGCCCAACACACTCATATTGCCATGGTTCATGCATGCATCATATTGTTGCACATTGTTTGGTGATGGTTGTGTATCGGTGTCCTTTGCGACAGGTTCTGCCTCCGAGGAGTACCGTGATTACCCTAACGAAGAACCGTATCAGTGCATCGAACCATCAGGCAAGCAACCAACCATTTGATCATATCGATACAATCCCATGTTCTCGCTCCTGCTCTCTTTTACTGCATTAAGACAACGCGTTTCAAACTACTGTGTGCTGCGGTAGTTGAACCCATTTCCTCTGCATGACCTGTCATTGCCACAGTAACTAGATGAAACACACTAGCATGTGTAGGAGTTGATTGAGCCATATGTATGTGTTGTTCCTACCTTGCTATGCCTGCTATGCTTAGAGTCGTGTCAGGTCTGGTTCATCAGGGTGATGGGCTAGAGTGAAATGATCATGTCGGTAATGAGAGTGGTGTGGTGAACACGATTTGGTAAAGGTATCGATGAGAGGCCATGTAGGAGTACATGGTGGGTTGTTTCATTGAAGCCGACCTTAAGCACTGAGATCTGTATGTGTGATTTAAGATTCAGCTACTACCATGCATTGGGCCCGAAACCAATGGACCCTCTCGGCTTCTTATTCACCCTAGTTCTCCGTCCAGGAGTTGCAAGTAGTTTCTGGTGTTTATAGCCTACTGGAGGCCGTGGACAGCGCTGACCGTAGGGGTGGGCTGTGATGTGGTAGGTACGTGGCCGGGAATACCGGGCACCCGTTAGGTGTCACGGGACCCTATACACATCGTTTGGGGCCGTATGGGAAACCTCGGCCGGACTCCCTGCGGATGGAACCTGGATAGGCGATAAACCTGGATTGGAGACTTAGGTGATTAGGTAGGTCGTGGCCGACACCCACGTTGGGCTTCCGCTTGAAGGTTGCCGAGTACATGTCGTGTAGACGACGGTAAGTGGTGAGAGCATGTATGAAGAAGTACACCCCTGCAGGGTTATCATGATCTATTCGAATAGCCGCGTTCGCGGTAAAGGACTACTTGGTTGCCTATACAGTTCATAGACAAGTAAATGGAAACTACTAAAAGCCTCAAGATAAGTGTGAGTGCCGAGGATGGCTCTTCCGTAGGAAGACGGAGGTGGATCTTCGGTAGTGTATTGAAGTGGTGAGTAGTGGACTCGTGTGCGCAAAACCATTTCAAGTTGGAGTCTCGTAGGATAGTCTAGCCAAGAGTCGAAGCTGGCTTGCTGCAATAACTCCACCAACCCTTCTTGATAATGTGCATGTATGTAGGATCTGATGTAAGTCTTGCTGAGTACCTTTGTACTCATGTTGCTATAATTTACATTTTTACAGAAGACGCTGCAACCCCTTCTGGTGGGTTCTTCGTAGACGTTGACATCAATGAGTAGGCTAAGGCCCAGGTGGTGATCCTGAGCTTGTGAAGGACCACGTAGTATAGCTAGGCTTTCCAAGCCTCTTTTATTTTACTAGTTGTCTGTACTCAGACAAGTTACTTCCGCTGCTGGTTTGTATGACTGTATGACTTGAATGCTGGGTCGTGTGACCCGTACCTATGTGTATGTTATGTATGGCTCCCTGAGCCTTAAATAAAGTACTTGTGTCGTAGAGTCATGTTGTGATGCCATGTTGTATTTGCACATATCGAGCATATTGTGTGTATGTTATTGAAATGCTTGGTATGTGTGGGATCTGACTATCTAGTTGTTTATCTTTAGTAGCCTCTCTTACCGGGAAATGTCTCCTAGTGTCTCCACTGAGCCATGGTAGCTTGCTACTGCTCCGGAACACTTAGGCTGGCCGGCATGTGTCCTTCTTCGTTCCTGTGTCTGTCCCTTCGGGGAAATGTCACGCATTGAGTACCGGAGTCCTGTTAGCCCGCTACAGCCCGGTTTACCGGAGTCCTGTTAGCCCAGTGCTACAGACCCACTTGCTGATGACCGACACGTTCGAAGCTGGGTCATGGATGCCTGTCCCTGTAAGCCTGTGCCACTTTGGGTTTACGACTAGTCATGTCAGCCCGGGCTCCTTATCATGTGGATGCTAGCGACACTATCATATACGTGAGCCAAAAGGCGCAAACGGTCCCGGGCAAAGGTAAGGCGACACCCGTGGGGATACCGTGCGTGAGGCCGCAAAGTGATATGAGGTGTTACAGGCTAGATCGATGTGACATCGAGTCAGGGTCCTGACACCTGCTTCATTTGGGCCCATTTACATGCCATCAAAACTTTCGGCCCATAAACGACCGTGAAGGATTTGGGTCATATTCGGCCATGTCCGACATTCGGCCTGTTAGAGGCCCACTATAGATTTGGGCCACTTTCGGCCTGTTGTCATTTTCGGTCTGTTAACGCCGGACGGAAACCATGGGCAATATGTGGCCCAACGTCATATCGGGCCCATTAACGGACCATATAAAAATGATGATAAACTAGCCCGACCGAAGTTCTGGCTTGTTAAAGGCCCGTGTATTAGGTCGGCGCATTTACGGCCCGTCCGAATTTCAGCATGTCAAAGATCCGCATCGTAAAAGGGCCACCATTTCGGCCTGCTAAGACCAGTGGGTTATTTGGCACAATCAGGGCCCAATCTCACTTTCGGTCTATTAAAGGCCCATGTTTTTTATGGGCTCGAGATATTTACACCTGTAAACGGCCTATTTTTACTGAGGGCCCAAATTATGTTTAGGCCTGTTAAAGGCCCACTATGGGAACATGCCTACCAGAAAAGTATGAAAGCTTATGCTGATTTAGGCCTAGATATTTTTAGTGGGCTACATGCCAATTTTGGCCCGTAATCATTTTTAGCCCAATTGGAATGGGCACGACGAATGTTGGCATGTTGGGCTCCTATGAAGCTTTCGGCTGAATACATTACTAAGATAAACCTACACTATACAAAAATAGCATTGTAATTACTGCAGCCTGTGGCAGCATCATAAATGTTGTATCACAACAAAATAAATTCCAAGCATACAACAAAAGGCATGTTGGCATAAATTTTACAGTCCTTCCAGATAAAAGCACCATAAGATGTATAGAAGCACATATCATTTGACCTGAGTGTTAATGTTTCAGGCTATAGAATCTGATGGAGCAGCACGATCTTCACCTTTTTTCTGCCATTGCTCTTGAACAACGAAGCAAATGTCTGATAGTATGGTTTCGAAACCATTCATATCTTGACGACATTTGTCAACCACTATTCTTGTTTCTGAAACGACGTCCATTAGGGATTGGACTTGTGTCTGGAGCACAGATATATCACTCTGTCTAGCAGGAAGATTTTGTTTAGTAGGCGATTTGGATGAGGTTAAGTTGACAACCAACCTAGAATTACGCAAGAAGGTGCTTTTTGCACTATTAGTGGAGAGATACCGACGCACTGCAGCAAGAGGTGACATTGTGCCTGTGGTAGCCTCGTCACCTTCAGGTGGTTGTGGCTGTTCAATCATTTGTTCCATAGCTTCCTGAAAGTTTGAACTTGTAGATTAGTGTACCAGATAAGTTACTAATGAGAAAAAAACAAACAAAGTAGGTTAAACATTTATACATAACTTATTTTGGTGAACTACTGTAATACATTAGCATGTATTGTAGTGCCAACTACATAATAAAATCACTTTCAGAACATATGTCCATGTAGCATGCCTACGGTATTGTCTATTTCCACACATTTGTTGACATCAAAGGATAAAGAGACATGGTTTAAAGTAGGATGAACATAGTATGACATCATTCATATCATGGGCAAACAGATATAAAACAAACATGCTATTTTATCATTGTGTGCGCACGTGAACATAACAACTAGATTACAGATCAAGACCAAAAGAATATCCTTCATCTCTTTTAAACCATGTAAAGTGAAATGATACGTTAAGACAACTATGTATAAAAGTGAACAGAGTAACTGACATTGGCTGCAAACCAAGTAGTTAAATGAACACATCATAGTACCAATCAGTTCAAGGCAGGAGGAGTAAGGACTTACAACAGCGGCTTGAACTGGTGTGCTCATGCCCTTCATCTTGCTGGTGTGGCAATCCTTGAAGATTTGCATTGCATTTGGTTCAGGTTCTTTTTGGTCCGCATGGGCTTTCCTCTGTATTTGGAACAAGTCAATATAGATACGATAATATGGCACAAAAAGAAGAAGGAAGTAGCATCTATTTACAAGAGCCTCGCAGTGTGCAATATAGCTACGAGATTCCGTTGTCTATTGGAATTGCACTTTACAATGGTTGTTTTTGTTCCTTAAACAGTTAGCCTAGAAGAAGATACACTTGTAAGGCACATACATAAATACAAGTTCAATATGTGGTCTGATCAAATATATAGCCTACCTGATACTTTGGATCAGACCAGTGTTTAACGAGGGTTGTCCAGTCTTCATCTGTAATATATTCCACTTGAGATGTTTGGGCGATTTCATTGTTAGCCTTGCCTTCAAAGTGAGATTTTCTAAGGTGGTACCGATACTGTCGCAGAGCAGACTAAAAAACATGAGTGCATGCTTGTTTAGTTGCATCATCTTTCGGATCCAACTTGAACCTCATCTGTTGAAAAAAGAATGTGAGTCTTATTAGGAGGAAGCTAGAAAGTATGGGACAGAGCAAACAATATTACTAATTGCGATGAATAACATTACTTACAGATAAATGGTCAAGGATGGTGTTAAACTGGGTATTGTCTTTCTCATTCCTGTACTGGATCCACGTTGGGAGGATACGTGCATGACACCTAACGGCAACGGCTGCCTCTAATACTAACTTGGCTGACTCTGTAGCATCACGTGGCCTTTTTAAACATGCCTCAAAACGGATCTCCATTCTTCCTCCATTAGATTTTGTTAATCTGTCAAGCATTATCCCTGATGTCTATTTCTGCTTGCGCCGTGGTGCTAGTTCAACAACGAATATGGAAAGTGTTAGTGTACATCAAACTGTGAGAGTACATATAAAGGAGCATGCAACTGCAACTTGACTCGGTCAGGTACCTTCTTGGTGTTGATGCTCATGAGGTTCATCTGATCTTGCCAAGTCCTGTTGTGTCAGCAGTGCTTCGGAAGTAGTGTTAGGTGTGAAGGCAGCTTGGGAACTGGCCAGTTCTGGAGCAAACGAACGAGTAACTCGTTGAGATGCTGGTACAGTTGAAGCAGATGCTGTAGCTGGTGGAGCAGGTGATACTGTGTTTATAGATTTAGCCGGTGGACTTGGACCTTCTACTGCACTATAAGTACCAGCAGAATCTCGACGGCAGATCCTTTTCCGTTTCACCCGACGAGTAATAGCACTCCCTACTATATTATTTTCCTTGCTCTTTTTTGACTTTGCCATGTCAAGCCGTACCCACAACACAAAAGAATAAAATCGCTCTTCAGAACTCATTGATGCATGATACAGACAAGGAATACTTTGATGTAAGACAACCGTATGAGGATGAAATATGTAAGAAAAACAGGACAGCATGACATATTCACAGCTACGATGTGCAAACTAAGCAAAAGGATTTTCAAGAAAATAGAAGTAATGCAAGCTAGACACCATATGAAAGATGCAACCAATATTACTCTGCAAGTTAAAAGTGTCTTGTCATAAGTGGCAATTCAAAAAATTAGAAGCAGTACAACATAGAAATCAATGCAAGATGCAACCACTATCAAACTGCCATGTTGAAAGCGTCCAATCATGAGTGACTGATGCGGGATACACAACAACAGTACTTTGATGTAAGAACATGGTATGATAGATAGATGTAGTGTATTCTAGACAGAGAAAGCCATGTCATGTGCACATGTATAACATATAAACTCAGCAGGTGCAATTTAATCAAAATAGAAGAAATACAGGCTAGACAACATATGCAACATGAAACCAATTATCACACTGTCAACTTAGAGCAAGCACCTGCGATGGTGGAGTACGGGAGATGAACTCATCATGTAGACTTGGGACTTCAACTTCATTAGCAGTAGCAGTGGCAAATCTAGAGAGTCTCTGTTTGCGTCGGTGCGGAGGACCACCAACATCCCCTAACTTACTCTTTGACTTCCTATTTTCTGATATTTCCTTATGAAGTCAAAACCACAAGAAGATGAATAAAATTAGCTCTGCATAACTGGTTCATCCATGATATAGACGAACACTACTTTGATGTAAGGCAAGCATAGGATAGGAGGATGGAATATATACAAAAAAAGACAGCATTTCATATTCACACGTATGATAGGAGGATGGAATATGTATGAAAAAACAGTAAGCAAAAGGCATTTCAACAAAATTAGAAGAAATGAAAGCTAGACACCATATGAACATGCAACCAATATCACTCTATCAGGTAAAAGGTGTCTCGTCGTAAGTGCCATTTCAAGAAATTAGAAGCATTACAAGCTAGAAGACAATGCAAGATGCAACCTACATCACAGTCCCAAGTTAAATGTGTCTTATGGGTAAGTGATCGTTGCAGGTATAAGTTGTAAGCTACGAAGAAGCAATTCAACATAATCAGAAGCAATACAAACTAGACATCATATGGAAAACGCAACAACATATAATAGTTCCAAGTAAGAGCAAGCACCTGTGATGGTGGAGTAGGGGAGATGTGCTCATCATGTACACGTATGTTCTAGAAACAGGAACACGTGTCATACTCACAGGCATTATGTGTAAAGTAAGCAGATGCAACTCAAGTTAGAAGCAATACAAGCTAGACATCATACGCAACATGCAACCACATATAATAGTGCCAAGTTAGAGCAAGCACCTGTGATGGTGGAGTAGGGGAGATGTTCTCATCATCTACACAGCTACGTTGACTGTCCAGCCTTGTGTTGTCTTGCGAATCTTGTTGGTAGGATGACGGAGTAGAATCTGTAGAGACCCCCTGTTTGAGTTGCTCTGAAGGACCACCATCATCCACTGCCAGACTAATTTCCTTTAGTTGTAATGATTTTGCATTGTGAAGTCAAACCAATAAGAAAAAGGAATAAAATTCGCTCTGCAAAACTCATTCATGCATGATACTGACGAACACTACTCGGATGAAAGGCAAACACATGATGCGAGGATGAAATAGGTATGAAAAACAGGATGGCGTGACATATTCACACCTATGATGTGGTAACTAAGCAGAAGGCATTTCAACAAATTAGAAGCACTGGAAGCTAGACACCATATGAAAGATGCAACCAATATCACTCTGCCAAGTTCAAACGGTATGGCGTTTCAACAAATTAGAAGCAGTACATGCTAGAAATCATATGCAAGACACAACCAATATCACAGTGTCGACTTAAAGGTGCCTTATCATAAGTGACTGATGTAGAAACAGGAACACATGTCATATTCACAGGCATTATGTGTAAAGTAAGAAGATGCAATTCAACAAAGTTAGAAGCAATACAAGCTAGACATCATACGCAACATGCAACCACATATAATAGTGCCCAGTTAGAGCAATCACCTGTGATGGTGGAGTAGGGGAGATGTGCTCATCATCTACACAACTACGTTGACTGTCTAGCCTTGCATTGTCTAGCGAATCTTGTTGGGAGGATGGCGGAGTAGAATCTGTAGAGAACCTCCATGTCAGTTGCTCAGAAGGACCACCATCATCCAATGCCTTGCCAATTTCCTTCAGCTTTATTGATTTTGCATTGTGAGGTCATACCGAAAATAAAAAGGAATATAATTCACTCTTCAAAACTCATTCATGCATGATACTGACGAACACTACTATGATGAAAGGCAAAGTCATGATACGAGGATGGAATATGTACGAAAAAATGGACAGCTTGACATATTCACACCTATGATGTGGTAACTAAGCAGAAGGCACTTCAACAAATTAGAAGCACTGCAAACTAGACACCGTATGGAAGGTGCAATCAATATCACTCTACCAAGTTAAAATTGTCTTGTCATAGGTGGCGTTCATCAAACTAGAAGCAATACATGCTAGAAATCATATTCAAGACGCAAACCAATATCACACTGCCAACTTAAAGGTGTCCCATCATAAGTGACCAATGCATGATACACAAGAAGAGTAGTTTCATGTAAGAACATGGTGTGATAGACAGATATAGTATGTACCAAAAACAGAAAAGCGTGTCATATTCACATGTATCATGTGTAAGCTAAGCAGATGTAATTTACACTAATTAGGAGCAATACGAGCTAGACACCATATGCAACATGCAACCAGATATCGCACTGCCAAGTTAGAGCAAGCACCTTGGATGGTGGAGTAGGGGAGCGGAGACTTGGACCTTGTAATGCACTATCAGTACAAGAAGAATCGATACAGATGCCCCGTTTACGTTGCTGCAGAGGACCACCATCATCATCTTCCCTACTCTTTTCCTTCCTCTTTCTTGATTTTGCCTTGTAAAGTCAAACCCACAAGAAAAAAGAATAAAATTTTCTCTTCAGAACTCATTGATGCATGATACCGACAAACACTACTTTCATGTAAGGCAGCCGCATGATAGGAGGATGGAATATGTATGAAAAATAGGACGTCGTGACATATTGACATGTATGATGTATAAAGTGTAAACCAAGCACAAGCTGCTTGAACTTGTTAGAATCAATGCAAGCTAGAAAGCATATGAAAGATGAAACCAATATCACTCTGCCAAATTAAAAGGGTGCCCTAACAAATGTATTTGACCAAATTAGAAGCAATACATGGCAACAGGCTAGAAATAATATGCAATATGCAACGAATAAAGGTGACTCATCGTAAGTGATTGATGTAGGATACAGAAGAGAGGTAGTTTCATGTAAGAACAAGGTTAACACATAGATGTAGTGTGTACCCAAAATAGGAAGGCATGTCATATTCACAGGTATAGTGTGTAAACTAAGCAGATGCAATTTACCCTAATTAGAAGCATTACAAGCTAAACACCATATGCAACATGCAACCACATATCACACTGCGAATTTAGAGCAAGCACCTGTGATGGTGGTGTAGGGGGAGTGCAGTCTTCAAGTACAGAGCTACATTCAATATCTTCATTTAGGCTTGCTGTTTCTTGAGAATCATGTGGAGAGGATGAAATTGCATTCTTTATAAGAGTATTGCTTCTCACATTAACCCAGGCACATGACTGTCTCATCATATAGATGCAGGATACACAAGAACAGTAGTTTGATGTAAGAACATGGTGTGATAGGCAGATGTAGTATGTACCAAAAACAGGAAGGTGTGTCATATTCACATGTATAATGTGTAAGCTAAGGAGATGCAATTTAACAAATTAGGAGGAATACAAGCTAGGCACCATATGTAACATGCAACCAGATATCACACTGCCAGGTTAGAGCAAGCACCTTGGGTTGTGGAGGAGGGGAGATGAGATTTGGAACTAGCACTGCAGTACGAGTAGCAGGATAATCTGCAGAGATCATCTGTTTAGACCACCATCATTCCATGCCTTCGTACTTTCAGATTTTGCCTTGTCAAGTAAACACACAAGAAAAAGGAATGAAATTTGCACTTCCAAATTCGTTGGTGCATGATACTGACGAACATAACTTTTATGTATGGTAACCACATTGTAGGAGGATGGAATATGTATGAAAAACGCTAAGCAGAAGGCATTTCAACAAATTGGAAGCAATGCAATCTAGACACCATATGAAAGATCCAACCAAAATCACTCTACCAAGTTAGATGTGTCTCATTATAAGTGGCACTTCAACAAATTAGAAGCAATACATGTTTGAAATGATATGCAAGATGCAACCAATATTACATTGTCAACTTGAAGGTGTATCGTCAGAAGTGATTGATGAGGGATACACAAGAAAAGTAGTTTGATGTAAGAACATGGTTAATAGAAAGACGTAGTATGTACAAAAAACAGGAAGGCATGTCATATTCACAGGTATAATGTGTTAACTAAGCAGATGCAATTTACCCTAATTAGAAGCATTACAAGGTAGACACCATATGCAACATGCAACCACATATGACACTGCCAAGTAAGAGCAAGCACCTGCGTGCGGTGATCAACTAGAGAGCTATGTTGACTATCTTCATTTAGCCTTGCTGTTTCTTGAGAATCATGTGGGGAGGATGACACTTCACTCTTTAAACGAGTAGGGCATCGCACAGTAACCCACTCGGGTGACTGTCTCATTATAAGTGATTGACGAGGGATACAAAAGAGCATTAGTTTGATGTACGAACATGGTTAATAGACATATGTAGTATGTATCAAAAACAGGAAGGCATGTCATTATCAAAGGTATAATGTGTAAAGTAAGCAGATGCAATTTAACCAAATTGGAAGCAATACAAGCTAGACACCATATGCAACATGCAACCACGTTTGACAGCGTGAAGTTAAAGCAAGCACCTGGGATGGTTGTGTGTGGCAATTGAGATCATCAACTGCAGAGCTACGTTTACTGTCTCCAACTGTTGACATTGCACCCATTAGAGCGCTGAAACGCTTAGTGCTTATCTTCGAATTACACTGGAGCGACTTTTGTCTTTCTTTTCTGCATTCATCAACACTGCGCCAGAGTTTGAAATACCCATGCATAAAAAAAACAATAGTGTGAGTATGGGTGAAGTGTGTGCACAATTAGTATAGTATAAAGGTAGCAGATAGCAGGTCGGTGAGAAATTAATGACGGGAGACATATGATAGCTTTACAACACGCATGGCACACTAAATTACTACATGATTCTATGAAAATAATAGTCGACTGAAAACAAATAGGTCAGTCCATTTTTTCTGGACCATCCGATGTATAAAGAACGGGCAGATCGCCTTCATCTACCTCCAGCCAGACAGTGTTGACGATCTTCCTCGAAACGCCAGCGACCATCGGCCCAGTATTCCTCCCCTTCATGTGCCCTCCCCTCGACCTCACCGGATCGCCGTGCTTGGCACCGCCCCCCGGCCATCCATTCAAGCCCCGCCGACCTCCAGATCGGGCGCAAGCAGCTCCTGCGCCCCACACCCCTATGATAGACACCGATGTGCCGCTTCCTCGAGGAACAGGCGGACTAGGTGCTCCGCGCGCCTAAGCGGGTGCTGCTTCTTTTAATTGCGGTTCGACTAACCCTGAATTGAAGTCCAGGCGGGCTACTGACCTCTAGCAAAGGTGAAATACTAAAGGGAGGAAACCTTGTGCATTAATATCACGAAGAAGATGTAGTAAGAAGCACTAAACTAGTTTCTTTTGTGGGATGAATAGGTGTGAGCAGAGACGTAAGATTTGCACGAATAAGGGAAGAGGAGTACCACTTTCTGCTGGCAGTGCTGTGTCCTCCTTCTGTTTTTCCAACGATCTTCTTGTGGTTCGCTGGAAACGAGAAGTTGTGGAGGATGGTGGAGCCTTGGAAAAATCCATGGCCAAGTTGTTGAGTGTGGTGCGGTGGCCGTCTGTCGGCAGCGGGGAACCAGATCCGAGGCGGCGAATGACAGCGTAGCGGGAACAGCTCTGGTGTGGTGGATGGTTGCAACAGTGGAGCGGCAACAGTGAGGCACAGGACAACATGGTCGGAGTGGTTCTGGTACAGTGCACGTCGGCGTTGCCGTCATGGAGGCAGCTCTGCCTTGGCTTCAACTGCTAAGTCCTTGAGGGTGTTGCGGTTGCGGTTGCGTTGGACGACGACGTCGGGGTACCGGCTCCGGCGTGATGGAGGAGGGCGGTGGTGGATTGGCCGCTATGGGGTGGAGGACGGAGGAGGCAGGGGTTTCGCGGCTGGTGGAGAGGGCGTTTTGGCGCCCATAGAGTATGAATGGGGAAACGGAGGGAGGCGGGGAACTAAGGGGGAACAATGTTTCGGTTTGAGACATGCTTGTTTGAAATTTGGCGAAAATTACAAACTTTTCCCCCATCTAAAATTTCGGACATATTGCGGGTTGGGGGTAGGACAGTAATGTCAGGTGTCCCAAATGTGGGCGGGATAGATTTCGGCCAAGCGCATGGGTGTTTAGGCGCCCATGGCGTATGCATGCTTCTCGGAGGCGGTTGAGACTGGCGTCTTGGTGAAGTTACAAACCTACCCCTGTTTAGACCTTTGGACATCGTGCCGATAGGCTACACGGGCCAGAGTGAGGATAGTAATTTCCTACCACCAAACATTAGTCTCGCGCGGTTTTGGGTGACCACAGGCCTATTTGGCGCTTCGTTCAATATTTTGGAGTAGAAGCATTAACGTTTTCGGTTCTCTTGAATTGAACTTTCAGGATTTGTCAAACTTCACAAATCTTTACTCTTGAAAATCCTAAAGCTATGATTATTTTGGAATGGAGGGGGTACATTTGAATATACTTTGTACACGAGTATATATTAAAAAATATGCAACTTACCTCCGTTCATGCATGGTTCCAGATATAATCTCGTTGGTTGCAAAAAAAAGTTAGATATGCGTATGAATATATATAGCATGTTCAAACTCACAACAAAGGTTGATGCCCCCTTTTACATCTGATTTACAAATGCCATTATCTCAGGTTCAAATAGATGAATGCACTTCCTATGAATTCGAATCTTCGAAACCCCCTTTATGTTGAATTCGACATGTATTCTATTTCGTAGCTAGCAATTTGGAATGTATCCATGCAAGTGACAAATTTATCAAGTGCTTCACACTAACAACATGGAGTGCACTAATTAATGTTTATATATGAATTGCAAAAGCATCCATTGCTTGTATTTCAAACCGCTCTCACTCTATGGATCGATAATATGAAATAAACACGTGCACATGCTAGAATTCAATAGAGTATGGGTGTCTGATAGACTGATTTTCGTGTATACGCAATTTGCAAAATTCATGATCTCATCCAAAAATAAAAATGCCATTTATATTTTAATTTAATGCGTAGAACCGCCTTTTACACGTAGATGCACTATGCCTTGGCCCGTTCTCACAAATGCGTTATATATCTCTCTTCTAACACATAAGTGCACACACTTTATATGCATCGGCATTTCTCTTTCACACATGCTCACAATCTCTCTTAGGGTGTCGGGGTATCTCACACACATGCTCTCTCTGTTTCTCTCTCTCTTTCTGACTACTATGTACCACTCTTTTCACTAATCTCAGTTGGAAAACACTATTTCTCTCACATGCATATATACACACGCACGGTCTCTACTAGCCCTCTATACGCACATATATGTGCCTACGTGTCTTCCGCACGCACACTATCTTTAGGCCTCTCTCGCACACATTGCCCCCCCCCCTAGACACACCTCTCTCTTAGTAGTTAGCAGATATGATTTCATCATATCATTCGGTAGGATATCCCTGGCTGTTAGGCTAGATGGTAATACGAGGCAAAGTTTTACCCTTTTTCGGACCCTTGCAGTTGAAGAAAGAGCCTACTCCTGGTACTGTATATTAGTGATAGGGGTGTGTACAAAGTACACGTGAATACCAGGCATTTTGCGTGTGTGTATACTATCGACGAACTAGCCCCCAAGCTTCTATACCATACTGGGGGCCTAGGGTTACAAATCATATATAGTCAGCTTATCACCAATGGGGATAGAGTCCTCTGTGACTCTGGTAGCTTCGTGTTGTACACTGAGTCCTCCACATGGCTCTTTGTATAACGCGTCTCGGTCCAACCTATATGTGGTGCAGGATGGAATCGACCCACGAGTCTTCATGTTGACCCACCATAACTAGAAATGATGTGCCCACCACACCACACACGCAATCGGCCAGTAGGAAAATAAGCATATACAATAGTACAACGGTATCTAGCTCAAAATACGTCTCCATATTTTGTTGATGACACTGACGGACTATGCATTTGATGCATGCTCCGTATTTTGTTGACGACACTTACGGTTATTCTATTTGAAGCGAAAGCATGATATGGTCACTGGATTTCAGAATAAGCTCATCACGGTCACCACATAAGTTTTGTCATGCTAACCAACATGTGGTTGGGTGGTTAGGAGGACAGTGGTTTCTCGAGCCCACCAAGGTTAAAGTCCTGGTGCTCGCATTTATCTTGTGTTAATTTCAGTATTTTCCAGCGATGTGCGTTCAGTGGGAGGAGACGTTCCACTCGACTACGAGGCACCTATGGTGACTTTGTGAAATCTCAAGATCATATATGCTGGCCCACTCTCTCGAAGGTGCTCATAGGGGTAGGGTTCGCGTGTGTGCGCTTATAGCAGTGAGTACTTGCGTGTATATATGAGCCCTTGCGTCTGTACCATGTTAAACAAATACATGTCATGATTATACGGTCACTGGCTCACCCGTACAACTCCGTATTTTGTTGATGACACAATCAATTAACCAGTCAAACGTTCCACGCGGCGCAACTAGTGTTGCACCATCGGGGCGCGTAACCATGGGGCCCACCTGCCAGCCCGTATATGAAAGAAAGAAATGATAGTTTGAGTCTGTACTGTGTTAATAAAACAGGAGTACATTTTAGGGTGATCATACGGTCACTAGCTCACCATACAGTTCCGTAATTTGTTGATAACATGATCAGTTGACCAGTCAAACGGTCCACATTCAGCAGCGCACATTACCATAGGGCCCACCCATCAGCGCGTATATGAAGGACAGAAATGGTAATAAATTAGTGGTCGGTGGGTATTCGAAGTCGTGAGACCTCTGGTTAGCAGTCACCGGCGGTTGGGGGGGGCGTTGATTGGGCGGTGGGGTGGGGATCTCCGGAGAAAAAGCTCGGCGCGAGGGAGGGGCTAGAGGGATGGCCGGTGCGGCGGCGGACCGGCGGTGGGGAGTGGTTTTGGGGAGGGCGGGGCGGCGTGGTGGCGCAGGCCGGCCACGGGCGGCGGGGGCTGGCAGTTAGGCCAGTGGTGCCTAGCGGCTCAGGGGGGTGGAGTTTGATGATAAACTGGAGGCCCTTGATTTCGTATCCAACGGCTGGAAAATCTAATGACCAGAGATGAAAAAGTCAGTCGACAGACATGTAGCCTCACCCCACATGTACACATGCACGCACACAAGACACACACACATGCAGGCGTGCAACACTAACACGTACATATAACATACACACGCACGCATGCTAGCGTGTAACACTGACACGTACACATGCACTCGCGAACACACGCACGTATGCACCCATGCATGAAACACTGAAACGTACCCTTTCACGCACGCAACACTCGCACGCCTGCATGCACATAGCACACAACGCAAGACACACGCTCAACCTATACGTGCATGCACCCTTTGTTAAGGACATGGATTGTTACGGGTATTAATCAATCTTATCTGTGATAAGCAGAACATTGATGTTTGCAGCGATCTTTATGAATCACAACGTATCGAATGGGCTATCAACATAGTAGGCTTATCTACATGAAAAAGATGACGTCATACTCAATGAACAATCATCTGTTTATGAAATGCCCGCTTCTGACCGCCCTGGCCCACCAAAGGTTCCTCTGCTGTGCGCTGCCTGCGTTGGGTCACTGACATGCATGCCATGTACCCAAAGAGCCCACACGTCAGTGGAAGAATGGCATGGTGTCCTAGGTCAGAGTTGAGGGCGCCACTCGCTGCACGCCCGGCTGAACACGCCTCCTTGCCGCATTCAAACGCCTCCATGAAACCCGCCCGTGTGGAAGCTGAGAAACCCACTCTGGACACACGTCCGTTCATGACCGAGCCGACATTAAACGCAATGCCAGCCGAGCTCCTCCCGTCCGCCATCTATTTAATCTCCTATTTAAACGAGGCCAAACACCGGCCAAGAATCGCACACCTCCGACGCTCCCCTATCTCCTCCTTCACCATTTTGTCCACTTTTTCAATGGCTTACGAAGAGTAGTTATTCCGCATCCAAGCCGACTGGGTAGCCTGCCAGATACGAGCTATGCAGCTCGCTGATCCACCTCCCTCCCCTCGCCCAACGGAGCCAGTTGCCATCCCAAGCCAGCGTGCAGTTCAGCAACTCGCCGCTCCAGGCCAGCTCGACGAGGAGCGGCGCACGAGCGTCGTTGCTGTCGTCCACGCCACCGCCTCATACTGCGTCTCCCATTTCTGTGGCCGAGACTCCCACGCTGGCGGCCGCGCCATGCAAGCAGCAACAGAAGTCGGGTGCACGGAGAGCAATGAGTCGGTGGCCAGCGCCTCCGCGTCCGCCGCCATAATCGAGGAGAAGTAGAACATGAGAGGCCGCCACTGCTTGGGTCCCATGAAGGCCACCACGGAGGCGACGCCGGCGTACACAATAGGTGTCTTGTCGGATCCTTTTGTTGCGAGGACCTTCGTCAACCCCCCATGGGATCCACGGAAGAGGGGAATGTTAGGATGAACTCGAGCAGGTGCCGGCCATGGCGAAGTAGTGGCCGGTGATGAACTCGAACCGGTGCCGGCCACCATCATCTTCGACATCAGCCAATGATATCAGTTGGGCAGTGGGGAAGTGAGCCGTCCTTTGCGCTGAAGCATATACCTCCGGGGCTCCCGGCAGTCCGGTGATCGTGCTGCCGGACATGAGGAACACAAATCGGTCGGCGGGCGACCATTTAGGCCAGGTATTATATACCTGTGCTGTCCAGAACTAGCACCGCGTAGTTCATTTGAATGTAATGAAATCAATCATGTTTGTATGAAAATCTCGTATTTTATATGATTTCCGTCGTTGTTTATATGAAATATCAGTTTGTTTATGTGTTTGCGCGAATTTCGTCCGGTTGGTTGAGTTGCTGTCATAATGTATGCGGCTATGGTTGGATGGCGTAATTTGCGGGTGGCCGGTCGGTCTGCAGGTGGCTCGAGCGGCGTTGTGGGACAAAAAAAACACAGCTCGTGCGAGCTCGTCTCCAACGTGCGCGCTTGAGGATGCATGACAGCATGAGCACCCGAGCCATTCCTCGTTCATCGGTGGCAAAGGCACCGGTGGACAAAAGGGTCGCCAATATTTTGGCTACCCCGGGCAAGATCCAAACAGCCCCTCCCAACAGATTCAAATCCCTCGTTCACCGTGGAATTTTGCCATGTGTTGTTTTCATGGACTAGCAAGATACCCGTGCATTGCACGGAACATCAAGATGCATTTTTTTACAAACTCCTGCATGCATGCAAGGGATAATTAATGTCCTCCTTTGCTAGTACCACGAGGCAAACACCATTAATATTGCATCGATTAGTGTTAGTGGCCTTGTATATCTGCAAATTGTAATTTTGATAGTGGCCCCTTGTATATAAAAATGGAGGGAGAAAGATGAGAGATAAGGTGAGGAGGAGTGGGGCGTGGTGGTGACTGGTGGTCGGACTGGGCGGAGGAATGGGGATGGACGGCACATTATGTCTAGGTTTGTATATCTCTCACTCACACCCACGTAGGCGGGGGACGTGCACGAAGAGAAGAGGTGCACGCACGGCGCACGTACTCCCGTCTCTTTCCCAACCACACCCGCGCGGGTACACGGTGGAGCTCATTTCTGTACGAAAAGGCAGCCCACATGGTAATTTGACATGTGTACTGGTTGTCCACTTGGTGGAGGGAGGATCGTCTACCACGGGTGAACAAACAAATTGCGACTTGACGTGTTATCTTAAAAAAGTGGCAAACCATGTGGGGCCTACCTTAGAGGCAAGGCTCTATACATTGGAGTACTTTTGATGTGTCCCGTCAACTCGCAGAACAAGGAGAAGCTTGCTTAGTACGCCGTCTCCCCCGCCCATGGGCGCGGTGGCTCGCGGGATGAGGTGAAGCTTGCTTACGAGTAGTAGTAGTAGTACTACTGTACGCCTTACGCCCGCTCCCTCGCCCACGCGCGCGGTGGCTCACGCCACGAGCAGAAAATTTTACTACTCCCTCCGTTTATTCCTCGTCCCTACTATGTATCTTGGTTAGAGAGATTATCATATTGTTTGGAATATATATGTCCTTTAGTACTCCCTCCATTTACTTATACAAGGCCACTATAAAAAATACATTTTGCATCTATACAAGGCCACAAATAGTAATCGAGACAAAAGTTACTACTCCCTCCTTTCGAATTTATGGCCCAATTTCAAAATCTCTCCAACCAAGGTAGACGGTGAGTGGCCGAATTAATTTTGTAGTTTGCACAAGTAATTAGTACGCTCGTTTTTCTCAAGAAGTTATGTTTACCGAGGCATTAATTAGGATGGATGCATGAATGACCACTAAATTTCCATGAACTTCTACATGCATTGGTGAGTTTCCTCTTGACACTGCTTGCATCGGGGGATCTAACACACCTCAAAATCCAACATGTAATGGTACTACTACTAGTAGTAGAATTGAGACTTATCAAACGGAAATAGAAATGTTTTTTAGATGAGCCTGATAAACCCTAGTGGGTACGTACTCTGTAAAAACAGATTTTTCCAAAACTAAGTCGCTCCCTTTCATGAATTCTGTAGTATACTCCTCCGTCGACGCTCCCTTTCATGAATTCTGTACTTCCTGTCACCGACATGTGGGACATATAGCAATCGGGTCGACGTGTCAAGCACCAAATAACAATGCAGAACAGTAGGGGGACGCACCCCACTCGTACTAGCCCAGTAGTAGTAATGAGAAATGAGACGTCAAATTACAATGCCGCACCTTCCTAGACAGACGAACCAACCATTATTTCACACTTCGGTTCACCATCATCTCGAACCACGCAGTATTGCTTCTGCCTCAAGAGGGACACGCACAGGCCATGCTCCCCCGCCAATCGCTCGGTAAAATCACCTCATTTTTACTATACTTCCTCTGTATCGGTTTACTACATGGCATGCACATCATTCTAGGTTGAGAATTTAACTGGCTATATATGTGATGAACAGTACTCTCACCTTTTAAAAAATGTATACTTTTGTACAGTAGTAGTATCGATGGATTGCGCCATGGAGCAAAAATTGAAATTAGAAAAAGGTGGTACATATAGAGAGCGCTCGTTGCCAAATTATGCATATAGTACTATTAAAAAAGCTAGTACGTGCTTAATTGGGGTGCTAAATTCTATTAAAGAAATACTAGTAGTATGTACATACTGAAGAGTTAAAGTAACGAGAAGAAACATAAGATAGTTCTGCTGGGGGCTCAGCACAACACACCCCTCAAATTAAACTAAGCACACCTGAAATTAAACTATGCAACTAATCCGGTAGACACTACATTAGAACCACCATGAGCAACGATACTGACACCTTACTCACTCGGAGTCCTCGTCCACGTCCTCGACTTCGTCCTTGTCCCTCTTCCTCTTGGCTGATACTTCATTGCTTGAACCGCACACTTGGCTCTTGCTCTTTATCCAACCCTTGTAGATATTGAAACAAAGGTAGCCATCCATTGCAGCATAGTGGATGTGGTCTATATCTAGTACATTCTGCTGCCATGCATGACGATGAAACGTGTAATGAGGTTTCTCCAGTTTATGGTATGAAGGATGAACCATGGCTCCTGCCAGGGTCAGCATTGAAGGCTGGCCACCGGAGGGCAGCAGCCGATTCTTCTGGAGGTCGAAGGGGCTGCCTACAATGAGGCCTATCCGACCCAGGACTACTTTGTCGTTTGTAAAGTCTACAGTAACGAATTTGACTAGGTTGCTCTTGAGGAAGTTCTTAAAATCCAGGCATTCAACGTCGGCATGGCATATGTGGTAGACCAAGCATAAGTCATGCACGCAAACCTGGATCACGGCGGGCTTCTTCCTCTCTTCCTCCTTTAGATCCTTCTCTCGTCCCAGGACTGTGGTGTACTCAAGATCTAGCCCAGTGACCCACTCATCATCTGAGTTTTTGAACATGCGTCTGAAGCGAGAAAGGCATCCTTTCACCGTCGGGGAAGAACGGGTGTAGATGACGTCGAACTCATCGCCGGTGATGGTTCTAACCTTGTAATAACCGTTGATCATGGAGATTTGGGACGCCATGGATTTGGAAGGAGGGTTAGGATTAGTGGAACTGCCGTAATGTGAAAGGACGGGACGACTAGGAGCGAACCGCCGTAATATAAAAGGACGTGCGGGGACGAGTAGGAGCGAACTGCAGCGTGCGAACGGCGGGGTAGTGGCTTTCCATTCTCCCATGATACGGGCTTCTGAGAGCCCTTGGATCTGAGATCGAACGGTTGCATGGCGTGATTCTAGACCTATGGGTGAATATCCTATCCTGGAGGGTTATTCTGCAAATTTTTAGCAACTTAGCATGCGACCATTTGGTCTCAGATCCAAGGGCTGCCAGCAGCCCGTATCATGGTCGCGCCTACCACGACCGTCGCGTTGCTCGCGCGGTCGCTCCCTTGGAGATTTAACACGGTGCTTTAGGCTATCTGATGTTGGCATGTCATACATAGTCATCACTTAGTCACTCATACTACAACAAGGTTAGCTATAAGGTTGGCTATAAGTGTATTTATTTTTTTACTTCTCTCTATCTCTTTCTTCATACTCCCTCCGTCCCATAATATAAGAACTTTTTTGACACTAGTGTAGTGCCAAAAACGTTCTTATATTATGGGACACAGGGAGTAGTATTTATTGCATTTGCCAAGGAGTGACCTCTTCCAATGAAATGGTGTGCTTATTAGTTTTTTGTTGCTAAGTTTGCTCCATTTAATTAGCTATCGACTCAATATTGTCTTTTCACCTAGATACACGCGCTTAGCACCGTTTCTTCCTTGGGTCACCAAACTAGTCTCCTCCTCCCAAATCCATTACGTCCCAAATCTCAAGGCCCCACCTTTCCCAGATTGAGTTGTACGGATGAAGCAACCATCATTTCACTCTAGGGCGCAAGAGCATAAAGAAAAGAGAAAACAATGATGCGTGCGGCAGCTACCTAGGGCACCCTAGGGTAGGGGTCTCCACTACAGATCCTTTTTTTAAAAGCGCCTCCACCACAAATCGGCTTTCTCCCTCGTCCTCTTGAAGAAAACCGATGATGAGTGCGGCGGTAGGGTTTGTAGGAGTACTATGGCGTGCGGGGCCACGTCATAGGAAACGGGTTCGAGTCGACGCCTTAAATATGTGTGGGCCTCTTAGTTTTACGGGAACGAGGCAGCATTTTGGGTTCGGGGACCAGTGGAGATATAGTACGTACAAAAAATTGTGGACGTAGGTTCGACCGAAAGGCAATGATGCATGGGCCCTACATTTTGATATACCCGGGGCCGCGTGAAATTTGCTACTCTACTCAAAACTAGTAAGGTACACATGCATTGAACGCATGAGATTTCGAAACCAAATTATGAATAAATACACACTATAGCATGTAAAGCTTTGAGTCATATATGCATGATGTAGATGTCCGTTTAGTTCTTATAGTTCATCTCATTCAAAATCAATTAGTTTTATAAAAATGTTAAGATTCATGGGGTTGTGCATTGTAAAGCATAAAGTAAAAAACAAATAATGGCAATTCATTTAGAAAAAAATCAATTATGATACAGAAGATTCTAGAACAAAGGAGAAGTGCTTGTGTTTTGAGGTTTGTGCATTATGCTTAAGTTCAACCATGGAGTCTTCTTAATTGTACATGTGGCAGATCTGGTGGAATGTTGATGATATCCAACGGCCAGTAGTGCTCGGATTTGCCATCTCTACACTATCGGATTAGCTTCATCCAGCGACCATCTTTCAAAGTTATTGGCACACTATATAGTTCTTGTGCCATAGTTGCATGTTTTGGAAAAAAGCTACTAGTGAGTTGTACTATCTATTTAGGAATAGAAGATGTATACATGGAAGTTGTAGGGAAAGAGATGACATGGAGCATCTCAATTCCTATGAGTAGGGATTGGAAAATTAGATGTCATTTGGTTCACATCATAGGAACTTTTCTATTGAATCTAGAGATGACATGTATCTCAATTCCTATGAGGAGGGATTAGAAAAGAGATGTAATTTGGTTCATATCATAGGAACTTTTCTGTTGAATATACGCTAATGTCTATTTTCCTTTGAAATTAAGGGAGTATAGGAATCCATTCATATGAACCAAGTGGCTCTAAATCTATAGAAATGATATCATGTTTATTTCCTTTGAAATGTGGAGTATATGAATCTATTCCTATGAACCAATTGGCTCTAAAGGAAAAAAATCCTATAAAAATCATATCATATAGAGTTCCTATGATATTCCTCGACACCAAAGGATGGTTGAAATTGATGTGGGTGATACCATGGTCTTTCTTTGTAGACTCCTCCCCCATCTTTATAGTTACCTCTCGAAGATGAATGAAATGATATATACAAGGTATTCTACATGTGCAATTTGGTACACGAAAACTCGATAAAAGTTTGCGAGGTTCGAATTTTCAATAAAGCTATATGCACTGCATTTCGGAACAGAGGGAGCATACGGCAGTTGCTAACACTCATGTGGAAGATTTGTGTGTAGGAGGAGTGGCTATTCTGTTAAATGACATGGCAAAACTGACACTGTCGGATGCCGATCTTACGGTTCTTACGGTGTTTGTCAGGAAAAGGCTTGTGGCGAACGTTTGTCGGATAATGATTTATGGACTCATGCATTGCATTGATACGTGCCCCCCTCTCTCTCACGCACACGCACCCTCACGAGTCACGACTCTCCCGAGTCCTCTCGCAGACTCGCACGTGGCACCCACCATCTATCTGCAGGTAGACGTCATGCACATATGTGCTCTTCACACCCTACCCTCAGAACTTCTATAAAACAAAAGACGTCGCGCGCATTTTATTTTAGCTCACATGTCACACACTTATACTATTACTCTTGCGGCGAATGTTCTTTGGGCATAGTATATTGTACTCTCATGAAGAGAAGCGGTGCACACATGCACTAGTTCTCTCACACGCACTCGCGGGTACACGTAGGAGCGTATTTTTTTGAAGCTGGTACAACAAAATCACTCCACTATATATATAAGCAGGAGCCTTAGCACTTGCTTTACTAGGGTTCCTTTCGTTCACTCTCTCATGCTCTCCAGATCTAAGCAAGACATAGGTGGCCACACTCTCTCTCAGCTCACGGCTGGTCACAAATCTGGCCGAACAACATCGACTGGGGTAGGGGTGTAGGTGCATTGTTCACGCTGTCGTCGGCGGAGAGGGAGGAGACCAACGGCTGCCCGCGCGTCCCGATCAGCGACCGTGCCATTCTCTCCGAGAGAGCACCGGCTCGGGAGGGCCTCCGACCCCTTCTTCCTCCCTGCGGTATTGTGTCCAAGATGTGGCCTCCCGACGCCGTCTTTGCCACATGCCGACGACCCTCAGGTATATATTCCTTCGAAACCTGCCTTGCTCTACTACCCCAGCTCCCTTCGTGTGGATCTTTTTCTACTTCCGTCCATTGTTCCAAAGCCACCTAGACTTTTACTATTATTAGAGGTAAAGCTAGTTCGTACAGTCGACTCTAAGAGTTGGTTCAAGTAGGGAAGAAAGTGGGAAAGCTGTAGCATGAATCTAGGACTTGGTTCTAAGAGGAAACAGGGGAAAGCAGTAGATACTGGCTACCCAACCTGTCTCTTGATTGAAAATATGAAGAAAGCATGGTGGATGGCGAAGGGTGGGGGGAAGTGGACCTATCTCTTGGTTGAAAAAGGAAAGAAGTGACGGGTGTTGGGGGACAACGCAAATGAGAATGAGCAGGTCTAGATTTCCTGTGCTCACATAGGAAAATGTCGCCGAGGAGATAAAAAATGGGACAAATGCAGACATGCTGCCTGAGTGTTAGCCACTCTCGGCAGCCACATCTGCCTCACCACTTTATGCCCCTGTTGTCCCTACACCCATATCTCTACAGTTAATGTAAAATCACATGAAGCATTAAGCAATGCCACCTAATGTCACTATAAGTAATGGTCTAGTGTCGTCGATAAATTGAAGCAATGCCACCACCATTTTATGAAGTGCTTCTGTCTTGCTTTATTTCCCATGAATTGTGTTTTTGCAGTTACACTTAAATCTCACCGCTAACATTGCTTCATCCCAGTTGAACTGCACAAATTTGATTGCACATTTACTAACCATGTGCTACTCTCATGACAGTAATACTAATGCTATTGTCCTACATGTTAATCTAGTGGCATTGTTGATGTGATGTGATGCTACTTACTTAAGAACTCTTCATACTGTCAATCTAGTGCCAATTATAACATAATAGATGTTGCTGTTAATCATATGCCACTGCAAATATCTGTCACTGTTTAAATAACCGTATTTCGTTTTTGCGCAAACAGGGATGTCTGTCTCCATATTGTTTCGGGGTGTCTGTCTCCGTATCGTTTCTATCCGCGCAATCAAAAGCACACACCTCAGTTTTAGTAGAACTGCGCAAAATGAGATGGCTATCCCTCGTTGCCGTCTTCTAACCTCCAGTCTTCAAGGTATTCATACATTGGTAGTAACTAAGGTAGAATGACCAACGCATTCTAAAAGAAGCTGATTCGTACGTTTTACTTCCTGATTGCAGTGCAGAGACGAGCAAAAACAACTACATCCTAGTCCGGAATGCACTTTAATTCTACCAGTTCATCCATGGACCGAGCACTAGCTGGCACGGCCGCACGACGGTTTTTTGGACAGGTGCGCGGACAAGAGGCATTATGGTCTGCTTATTTCTGCAAATAGCGGTGCTTAAATTTAGTGGAATGCACAAGAATTTCACCTGGTCAGTACACTGCATGGTTCAGTTCAACATTCCAGCTGAGACCACAATTATAATTGGTTATTCTGGAATGAGAGAACCTAACCCTGGATGGTGGCAACAAGAAAAAACCAGAGTGAACTCCAGGAAATTTAAGCCTGCCGGGAGGCCCTTTGCTCAGAGAAGCTTGCTTGTTTTTTCCTGATTTGTAAGCCTTCTCACAACTTTGTCTTTTGCTGTGAACTAGTATATGGTTGTTATGTTCTATGAATCATTGAGATGTATAAAATTGCTTAACTTATGCTTTTCAAGTTTTTTATGAAGACAAGTTTAATGTGAGTGTTCCACATGAGCGCTGGACTAGCATGTGAACGTTTGGAATTTACATTGTGGCCTCAGTTAACTGCATGAACCACTGTAACAAGATACATAGTTGCTTATATGTCAGACAGCAGATTGTTGATTGTTAGCTGGTCGATAGCCTCGTGTTGAAGCGAGCTGAGCCAATGTGCCATGTTTTGCACAACTGCTTACAAGTGGGGTAGCACCAATAGTGTTTACAAGTACTTATGTATACGTCAGCGCACAGTTCTTGAACAAGTGCTCTATTTCATCAAAACACACACTGCTCGTATGATAAACCGTGACAACTTATGTCTTACCATGCCATATTCATGGAAAAACTAGTGAGGACACATCTGTTTCAGCAACAATTACGATGGTTCTCACATGATTCACGGGCACACAAAAGTAGCAGCAGTTCCCATAGATGGATTCAAACAGAGTACTAGCCCCAGAGGGGTCAATAACAGGCAAGGTTCGGATAATTGGACACAATCCAAACTACTATTAAACACTAGCTGGGGCAACTATTTCATGCCTCGATCTAATTTCAGATGGACATAAGACGGACCTTGCCATGAACATCATCGAGGACGTCCCGTAGCAGCTCAATCCCGTGAACCTTCATGAAGACAACCTTGTGGCCTTGCCACTAATAAACTTGTTTGTGGAGGCATGCCACGTCATCTTCCCGCGTAAGCTTGACAAGAACAATATGCTCACAAATGAAGGAGTAGCTTTGAACTTCGTGTGCTTCAGTACACCCTGGACAACACGCCTGACAACGGTGAGGCTGGAATACAACTCTTCATTGGTATAACCGCAAATGGCTTCCAGGATCCAACAGCCTAAGAACTCTGTTTTCCCAGTGCGTATATTCAGGTCATCTACCTCATAGCGAGTGACATCTACAACCACACAATCCTTGTCTGCATCAGGGCTCTAATTGAAATAGAAACAAATTCTGAAATATTTTTCAGTATAAAAAACACAAGTTATTTAAACCACTATGTATAGCATGGCATCGAAGCAAATAAAATTTTGCATTATTAATCACCACATATTTAGATGAAAAACCACAATCGAGATCGGCAAAGAAGAAAATCCCCTTGGGCAGCTCAGCGGGGGGGGGGGGACACATCCTCGAAGGGGTGAAACTGCTCCTGTAGTCCCACGGGGGCTGTAACCTCAAACGGGGCATTGACCATCTTAGTAGTGGCCGTGAGCGTATCTGGGGTCGGCTCGGTGGATGCCTCCATCTTCTTGGAGCTCTCTATCTCGTGGGGATCAGCCTCCGGCGTATGCTCCAATATCGGCAGATCTTTGCATGGTTCTCCTTGGTCCATCATGAAACTGACGAATACTAGGAGACCACTGAAAGGAAAACACAATCGCAATGACAATGAAACAAAAAAGAGAGTGAGGATCGGTTACTGCTTTGCAGAAGTTCTTTTTTTTCTGAACGAAAATATACCAACATCACGGATCCGCTTACGTTCCCTTTGTTGGGAGAGAAGAACAGTGGCAGATGCGAGTGTTGCCTTTCTTGAAGACGTTGAGGGAGAAGGGGATTCAGCGAAGGGTGAAATGATGGTTGCTTCGTCCGTCAAACTTAGACTGCATGGAGGTGGGGTTTTGTGATATGATGGATCGTTACTGCCGTGCTACGACCGGGGTGACTCTTCGCCTGCATACTGCCTTCTAATTTGGTGGATGGCATTTGGGCCCGTGCTCTGCATGGCACGCATGTTGGTGAACAAAAGTATAACGACATTCAGTAGAGGGAGACGTTTCAATGACCTAGGAGGAGCCATAAGCGGTAGAGTGTCTCCACTGTACTAGTAGTAATTGTTTTTCTAGGTAACTATAGAGTGTCTCCACTGTACTAGTAGTAATTGTTTCTCTGGGCCCAAGACAAAACAACCCATCCATGATACGTCTCCAACGTATCTATAATTTTTTATTGTTCCATGCTATTATATTACCCCTTTTGGATGTTTATGGGCTTTATTTTGCACATGATTATCATTTTTGGGACTAACCTACTAACCGGAGGCCCAGCCCGTATTGCTGTTTTTTGCCTATTTCAGTATTTCGAAGAAAAGGAATATCAAACGGAGTCCAAACGGAATGAAACCTTCGGAAGCGTGATTTTTGGAACAAACATGATCGAGGGGACTTGGAGTGCAAGTCAAGAAGCAGCCGAGGCGGCCACGAGAGGGTAGGGCGCGCCCACCCCTACAAGGTGTGCCCCCTGTCTTGTGGGCCCCTCGGGCGACCGCCGACGTACTTCTTCCTCCTATATAAGCCTACATACCCCGAAAACATCCAGGGAGCACCCGAAACACAATTTCCACCGCCGTAACCTTCTGTATCCACGAGATCCCATCTTGGAGCCTTCGTCGGCGCTCTGTCGGAGGGGGAATCGATCACGGAGGGCTTCTACATCAACACCATAGCCCTTCCGATGAGTTGTGAGTAGTTTACCACTGACCTTCGGGTCCATAGTTATTAGCTAGATGGCTTATTCTCTCTTTTTGGATCTCAATACAATGTTCTCCCCCTCTCTTGTGTAGATCTATTCGATGTAATCTCTTTTTGTGGTGTGTTTGTCGAGATCCGAGGAATTGTGGGTTTATGATCAAGTTTATCTATGAATAATATTTGAATCTTCTCTGAATTCTTTTATGTATGATTGAGTTATCTTTGCAAGTCTCTTCGAATTATCGGTTTGGTTTGGCCTACTAGATTGATCTTTCTTGCCATGCGAGAAGTGCTTAGCTTTGGGTTCAATCTCGCGGTGTCCTTACCCAGTGATAGAAAGGGTTGCAAGGCACGTATTGTATTGTTGCCATCGAGGATAAAAAGATGGGGTTTATATCATATTGCATGAGTTTATCCCTCTACATCTTGTCATCTTGCTTAATGCGTTACTCTGTTCTTTGTGAACTTAATACTCTAGATGCAGGCAGGAGTCGGTCGATGTGTGGAGTAATAGTAGTAGATGCAGGCAGGAGTCGGTCTACTTGTTGCGGACGTGATGCCTATATACATGATCATGCCTAGATAATCTCATAACTATACGCTTTTCTATCAATTGCTCGACAGTAATTTGTTCACCCACCGTAATACTTATGCTATCTTGAGAGAAGCCTCTAGTGAAACATATGGCCCCTGGGTCTATCTCTTATCATATTTGCTTCCAATCTACTTTTATTTGCATCTATATTATAAAATACCAAAAATATATTTATCTTATCATACTATCTCTATCAAATCTCACATTCGCAAGTGGCCGTGAAGGGATTGACAACCCCTTTATCGCGTTGGTTGCGAGTTCTTGGTTTGTTTGTGTAGGTGCGTGGGACTTTTGAGGAGCCTCCTACTGGATTGATACCTTGGTTCTCAAAAACTAACGGAAATACTTACGCTACTATTGCTGCATCACCCTTTCCTCTTCAAGGAAAACCAACGCAATCTCAAGACGTAGCAATCCACACTAGTAAATAGTAAAATCAATTCAAAAGCCCATATATTTACTGAATGAGAGGCGCTACCCACACCCAGCACACCGCCCCCCAAAAAAACCCGGGTGCTCTTCTTCCTCCTCGCTCCCACCCACCTCATGTCAGCTCGCTCCACTTGTACCCCCAAATTCCTCACCTCACTCCTACAGAAAACCCCAGCTCCCCTTCTTCCTCACTACTACAGAAAACCCCCAGCTCCCCTTCTTCTTCACTCGCACTACAACTAGGCTCGTCATTCGTTACTCTGCTCAAATCTGTGAGCGCGACGCGATGCCCTCAAGGAAAATGGAGTCGGCTGACCCCAGCGCCAAGAAGATGAGGCTCCCGCCAACGGCGACGCGTGTTGTAGATCCCGCACCCAGCAGCGCGGGGAGAAGCGGTGACCCCGCCCCCACCGGATCCCAGGAACCCGTAGAATCTTGAGTCCTTGGGGAGATAATCTCGCTTCTCCCCACCAAGGATTGCTGCCGCACCCAAGTCCTGTCAATTCGGTGGCGCCCTCTATGGCACACCGTGCCCCTTAATATCGACTGTCGTCGGCTATCTCTCTTCAATGATTTTGAAATCCCCAGAGCCATCATCTCCTCCCACCAGGGCTCCGTTCAAGGCCTCTGCATCCCGTCATGCTACCTGAGCAAGCATACCATGCCCTGCATGGTGGACACCTGGCTGAAATCCCCTGAATTCACAGAACTACGAGTTCTACTATTCCCCTGGAAATCACATACCACATACCGAACGCCATGAACTTGTGCCCTCAGCACCGATGTCCATCTCGCGGTTTTCCTCCTCTCTCCACACGGCCACCTTTGCGCTGTGCTACCTACCAGACAATCTGGTACTAAACCTTCGACTCCCATTTTTGAAGAAACTTTAACTTGTGCGGGTTCGTATATCAGAGGCCTCATTGCACAGCATCATCCACTCCAGTTGCCCTGCCCTGGAGTGCTTGGTGCTTGTTTTCACAGTTTGAATCAGTTGTCTCCAAATAAAGTCGCCTAACCTTGTAAGAATTGGAATTTCTTTTGACGGAAGGCAGCTCATCATCCAAGATGCCCCTTCACTTCAAAGGTTGATCGTTGATTCTAGTTATTCACCGTTGCAAATAACCATCCTCTCCATGCTTAAACTGGAGACCTTGGGTGTAATACATGATCTCTGTGCTCATTTCAATATGGTGTTTGGCTCCATAGTTCTTCAGGTACTTTATATTATCATCTACACTTGTAACCATAAGCTGCATTTTAAATTTCTGCGCATAAGTTATATATCATCTTGGAGTACACATTTGTACTAATATTATGTTCTATGCTCAATGAAGAGTTTCTCTATGGATGGCCTATCAATGGTGCTAGATTATGTCAAGATCTTATATATCCAAATGAATAGTTTTGATCTGAACAAGATTATTGACTTCCTGCAATGCTTTCCATGTCTGGAGAAGTTGTATATAAAGGTGATAATTTCATGCACATTGGAAGCCCGCATATAGTGTACTAGAATTAACCGTTCAGCTGTTGCTCTTTTGACACTCTTTTTTTAGACCTTAACTGTTTTCAATCTTCATGTCTATTTAGGCAACAGGACGGGGTAAGAAAGTTATAACCAATCGGTGGATTCGTAAGCATCGGGATTTTCTCACTTCTCATGAGATTCGATTGAAGACAATAACGCTAGAATGATATGTAGCCAACCGTGCAAACACTAGATTTGTCACATTCTTCCTACTGAATGCGAGGTTACTATTGTCCATCATGCTTAAGTTTATCAGCATCATGGTTTTGACGGATGGGTATGCTGAAGAGCAAAAAAAAGAGTTTCAGGTGGGCAAAAGAGCTTCTGAACGTGTCGGGCTTCTATTTACAACATATTGTGGTCATAATCCAGTAAATTTAACGACCCAGGATGTTCATTCTATGGACCTGACCGATCCATTTAACTGTGACTGCTGAAAATAGTGCTGGAGTTAGATGTTGTTGCCCTTTTCAACCTGGGGTTTTTTGTAAACCTGATGAACAATTAACCATCGTGCTTTTGTACAGTTTGTAAAATGGAGTTAGATGTTCCTGCCCTTTTCAACTCGGCTGTGACTGTCATATTTTCTTTGAAACAAGGCAAATGGCTTGCCATTCGTTTAATTTAGAGTGAAATATTGTAACAAATCCCAACCAAGGGAAATAACATCACTCTCGCCGGCTGCTTGAGCTCACTGTGCATTACAGAAGCCAAGTGATTAGCCCCCACCAGCACCCACAAACTTATTTCGAACTAGCACATCAAATGGGCTGTAAATTTTCATAGGAAAGGCTGCATGACCATGACGGATTTGGATTCTGACATTTGGGACCCGCGAGGAAATAGCCTATCCAAGGTGGTGTCGACTTACTAGCCAATTAACAAACGATTCTGCCTACCAGCCGTTGGATTGACATCCAACATCTGTCGTGTATCTTCTATCTCTTGTCTTCTTCTTCCTCCAGCCGCCCAAACCAAACCACCCCGTCGGCTCCGCTTGCTCCCGCCTCCCATGGATGGCTGCGCCTCTGCCGCCCTACCGTACATACCCTCCAATGTTGGCCAGTCCCTCCCTCTATTCCCCCACATGTCATGTTATTCTCCGGCGACTTCAGCCCCAACATGCACCCGCACCCGAACCAGTCAACCCTCATACTCCCCTCCACCTATGACTGGACCAGCGCATCTTCCACAGCTCCTGTTCGTTCCGTCCGAGGCCTCGCCGTCGTCCTCCGTCTTACGGTCTTGGTTCGCTCACCGTCCACGGTGCGCCGCCCTCTTGCGTTGTCAACGTCGTCAACAACCGAGAGGAACAAGGAGATGACTGTACGTGGGGAGGATGACAGTAGGGACCCACCAGCGTCATGGCAGTACGCAAGCAAGTGCCTCTATATTACAAGCCCAAAAATATGGTTCCCCCTAATGGTTGGACATCTGGGGCTCACGCCATTGTCAACATAGTCAATAAACGAGAGAATTACACTACGAGCGGCTAACACCAGGGACCCAGCAGGTCGTGAAGTTTTTTTAGGAACAAGCAGTTGTTATTTATACTAGTTTTAGTGACGGATCAGGGTAACAACGGGGCTGTGCGGGGGTTGTGGACCGTCTAGCCAGGGTTTTATTTATGTTTACCACATCATGAGCCCAGTTGTGTTTTTTTCTTGCTGAAAATGGCTAGCCCAATTCTATTCTTTTTAAAGAAATACCCAAACAAGGCCTACTTGCTTTATCGGCCCTGCTGGGCTGTAAATCTTTCAAGACGAGGAGAGTTTCATTCGGTTTGCCCAGAAATGGGCTATACATTTTTAAAACACATCAAACCAGGGATTAGTTTCAAATTTTTTTCATTACAAGATTTTAAATTCCATTGATTTTTATGTGTGGACAATTATTTTTATTTTATATTTATTTAAATTATTTTTCAAAATAGTTTGAATGTGAATCGATATTTCTGGATTAAAAACAGTTGACCGCACCGAAATATGCAAAATTTCGTATACTTTTTAACCGTGGCCACAATATGGGGTGTAATGCTAACAAAAAGAAGATGGGCTCTAGAAAATTCTTAAGAATTAGCAAATGGGCTGTACATTATTAGAAATAATGGCAGATGGGTTGTATGCTGTTTTCCACAGATTTGAGGCTGACTTGTGCGCCTACTACAGGTTGACGCGTATGCTTTCATAAAAAAAAGGTTAACACACACGCAACGCCTTGTCAACTTAGTCAACACACGAGAGCAGTGAATGTTCGATGTCCATCCAAAGGCTGTCGTGCTTCTTCAATCTCTGCTCTTCATGCTCCAGCCACTCAAACAAGAGCCGGCGGGACTGCCTGCTCCCTCCTCCCGCAGCCGGCTATGCTGCCACGCAGGAATCACGGCCCCACCATACTCCCATCGCTGGCCTAGCCATCCCTCTACTCACCCACACCTGCTGTTATTCTCCGGGGACGGCAGACGAACCAGTAAACCCTCATACTCCTCCGCATGGGAAACAACTGCCGAGTATTCCCTGGCTCAGTGTCGTTCCCTTCCTAGGCCTCACCATCGTCCACCGCACTGGTGCTCTTGGCACGGCCTGGTCAACGTGGTCAATGAACGACATCCATCGGAAGTGGACGGTACATGGAGAGCTGACAGCTGGGTCCACGGACGTATGCAAGGAAATGCCTCCTTATTACGTGCAAAATAATGATTCCTCCACCTGACAGCTAGGACCCACAGGAAGGGCCTCTGTATTTCGCGAAAAAATGTTCCCCTCGCTGACAGGTCGGACCCACCAGCTATATCTTCGCACGCAAGGAAGTGCCTCCTTATTACGCCAAAAAAATGAATACCCCCTGCTAGCTGGGACCCACCATATTGTTGGGCTGACTTGTGGGCCTACTAAGTTGACGGGGACGGAGGGCTTTGTCAACTTAGTCAATACTCCAGTGATCGTATGATGTCCATCCAATGGCCATAGTGCTTCTTCAACCTCTGGTCTTCTTGTTCCAGCCGCCAAAAGCAGCGCCGGTCGTGCCGCCTGCTCCCGCCTCCCGTGGCCGGCTGTGCTACCGCGGAGGCCTCACCACCCCCATACTACTTCCACCACTGGCCAGGCCATCCCTCCACTCACCCACACCCCCTGTTATTCTGTGGCAACGACAGCCTCACACCACAGCCGAACCAGTGAACCCTCATACTCCTCTCCGTGTGGGCATCCACTGCCGCGTCTTCCCCGGCTCCGCGTCGTCCCCTTCCTAGGCCTCGCCGTCATCCACCGCCGTGGTGCCCCTGATGCTGCGTGGTCAATGTGATCAACGACCGACTTCCATCGGAAGAGTACTGTACGTGGAGAGGCTGACAACTGGGTCCACGGCAGCCGCAAGGAAGTGCCTCCTTATTACGTGGAAATTAATTATTCCTCCACCTGACAACAGGGACCCACCGGACGGGCCACCAGTATTTCGCGAAAAAACATTTCCCCCTGACTGCTGGGACCCACTGGACGGGCCACCGTATTTCGCGAAAAAAACGTTCCCCCCGCTATTAGCTCGGACCCACAGGAAGTGCCTCCTTATTACGCACAAAAAAAATGAATACTCCCCCTGCTAGCTAGGACCCACCTTGGTGGGAGGCTGACTTGTGGGCCTACTAAGTTGACAGGGACGGAGGGCTTTGTCAACTTAGTCAATATGAATGATTCTAGCTCCAGTGAGCGTACGACGTCCATCCAACGGCCGTAGTGCTTCTTCAACCTCTGGTCTTCTTGATCCAGCCGCCCAAAGCAGCGCCGGTCGTGCCGCATGCTCCTGCCTCCCATGGCCGGCTGTGCTGCCACGGAGGCCTCACCGCCCCTACTATTCCAACTGCTGGCCAGGCCATGCGGCAACGGCAGCCTCACACCATAGCCGAACCAGTGAACCCTCGTACTCCTCTCCGCGTGAGCTTCCACTACCGCATCTTCCCCGGCTCCGCGTCATCCCCTTCCTAGGCCTCGCCATCGTCCACCGCCCTGGTGCTCTCTGTGCGGCATGGTCAATGTGGTCAAGGAACGACTTCCATCGGAAGAGTACTATACGTGGAGAGGCTGACAGCTGGTTCCATGGCGGCCACAAGGAAGTGCCTCTTTATTATGCTGAAAATAATTATTCCTCCACCTGACAGCAGGGACCCACCGGACGGGCCACCGTATTTCACGAAAAAACATTTCCCCCCTGACTGATGAGACCCACCAGCTACACCTTCGCACGCAAGGAAGTGCGTCCGAGCAAAAAAAATGATTCACCCCCTGACTGCTGGGACCCACCAGCTACATCTTCACACTCAAGGAAGTGCCTGACAGTCAGGACCCACCTGGTCGAAGCGTACGTAGCGTTGTCATTCTGGTCGCGAACATGTACGTACATACTGGTGGATGTAGAGGCGCGCACGCGTCGTAGTAGAGGCGCGCACGTAGCATGTACACGTATGTACATCGGCCAGTGTGCAAGAAAGAAAATACGGCCACGTATGTGTACTTCCGGGTGGGGTCTCAAACGCCTACTCGCGCATACGTACGCCCAGGGCTCGTGTACATGGCTGGGTTAGAATGGAGAAACAGCGTCATCATCGTGTTCATGGGGAGCCAACCGGCGGGGTCGGAACGGAATGCGTCGTCGTGTTCATCGGGAGGGCTTGGACGGAACAGGCGGTGGAAACGAGGCCTGGCGTACCGCAGAATGGAGGAAACAACCTTGTGTTCGACCGGCCATGTTTGAAACGGGATCCTGTTCATCGGGAGGGGTCTAGCGTACCGCAAAATAGAGGAAATGGACTTGTGTTGGACCTCCTATGGTCAAAATGGGGTCCTGTTGATCGGGAGGGGTGTGGCGTACCGCAAAACGGACGAAGCGGACTTGTGTTGGAGCGCTACGGTCGAAATGGGGGTCCTATTCATCGGGAGGGGTGTGGCGTACCGCAAAACGGGACTCCACGGGATACTATTCATCTCCACCGTTGACCTCCTCCAACCTCCATGGGCTACTATTCATCCACCGTCGACCTCCTCCAGCCTCCACCTACGACTGTTCATCCACGGGCTCCTGTTCATCCAGCCTCCACCGCGCGCTACTCCACCGGCTACTGTTCAACCACCCCTCACCACAGGCTCCTGTTCATCCACCGCTCCACCATCTACTGTTCATCCCGCCCTCCACGGGGTCGTCCTGTTCATCCAGCCCTCCACGGGGGTCCTGTTCATCCAGCCCCAACCGGCTCGATCGATCGGTGTCCTGTTCATCTAGAGGCAACACCACGGGGTCCTGTTCATCCACCCCCACCGCTCACTGTTCATCCAACCCCCCCCCCACAACGCTCACTGTTCATCCACACAAGAGACACGAGATTTATACAGGTTCAGGCCACCGTTGTGGTGTAATACCCTACTCCTGTGTGGTGGTGGTGGATTCCCTCTTGGGCTGATGATGAACGGTACAAGGGAAGAACAGCCTCGCGAGGAGAGGTGTTCTTGAGCTGGTGCGGTGTGTAGATGAACTGAGTTCATCCCTTTCTACTGTGGTGGCTAGCCCTATTTATAGAGGCCCTGGTCCTCTCCCCAAATATTGAGCGGGAAGGGATCCAACAACGGCCATTTTGAAAGGGGACAGCTAGTACAAGCTATCCTGACTAAAGATGGTCTTCGCCTGCCAAAGGTGCTGATGGAGACGCCGTCTTGGGCTCCACGATGACCTCCATCCTGCCGTCCTGCTGGTCTTGGTCTTGTTGCACCGATATGGAAACCTTTGCCTGATGCCTCGTACTCCGCGTCTGTGCTTGCCCCCTTAGCACCAAAGGGGAAATGAGGACACTGCGCGCTGGTGCCCGCCTGGCCTTGGTCGTCACGGCTTGCGTCACGAGAACCTCATGAGGTACCCTTTGCCTTGATCTCGCCGCCTCCTCACGAGCCTTCCTGGTGAGGCCACTCCTGAGGAGGCCTTGTGTCGTCCGCCCCGCGAGGCTTGGCCCCTCGCGAGGGTCTTGAGTGTTTGGTTAATGAAGACGGGCCATACTGGGCCACTGGTGGAGCCACACCGCGGGCCGCAGGCAGGCAAGTCTGGGGACCCCCATTCCCAGAACGCCGACAAGTACATGTTGTGTAAACAACGATAAGTGGTGAGAGCGTGTGTCGGTGTCAAAACCGGCGGATCTCGGGTAGGGGGTCCCGAACTGTGCATCTAGGCGGATGGTAACAGGAGACAAGGGACACGATGTTTTTACCCAGGTTCGGGCCCTCTCGATGGAGGTAAAACCCTACTCCTGCTTGATTAATATTGATGATATGGGTAGTACAAGAGTAGATCTACCACGAGATCGGAGTGGCTAAACCCTAGAAGCTAGCCTATGGTATGATTGTTGTTCGTCCTACGGACTAAAACTCTCCGGTTTATATAGACACCGGAGAGGGCTAGGGTTACATAGAGTCAGTTACAATGGGAGGAGATCCTCATATCGTATCACCAAGCTTGCCTTCCACGCCAAGGAAAGTCCCATCCGGACACGGAACGGAGTCTTCAATCTTGTATCTTCATAGTCCGGGAGTCCGGCCAAAGGTCATAGTCCGGCCATCCGGACACCCCCTAATCCAGGACTCCCTCAGTAGCCCCTGAACCAGGCTTCAATGACGACGAGTCCAGCGCGCAAGTTGTCTTCGGCATTGCAAGGCGGGTTCCTCCTCTGAATATTTCATAGAAGATGTTGAACACCAGGGTAGTGTCCGGCTCTGCAAAATAAGTTCCACATTCCACCGTAGAGAGAATAATATTTGCGTTAATCGAATCTGCTGACGTATTCCGCGGCGCGACATCATGCCACGGCCAGGCTTTTATTCATTTTATTGCTCCACCTCAGCGCGTTTAGCAAGGCGGTTTCCTTGACACGTCTTGTCAAAGCAGAGATCGTGTCCCCTTATTCCGGGATTCTCATCAATATGGGTGTGGGTAACCCAACCACGCCATTAACCGCGGCGCTTGGGAGATAAGCGATTTTTCTTAGGCCGGTGGGGGGCTCGTAGTTTTGGCCGCCCATATAAGGGGATAAGAATCCGCCCTTTCCATTCACGCCTTCTTCCTCCTCTGCTTATCCGTCCCTGCGCGCTCGAGCTCCAGCGCCCAAGCCCGCACTTCCCACCTCAACCTTCTCCAACCATGTCCAGAGCGGGAGGTATATGGATGGCCTCCTCCGTCACGGAGGGGCAAATCAAAAAACTGAGGAAGGCCGGATACTTGTCTAACGACATCGCGCACCGGCTCCCAGATGTGGGGCAACTCATCCCCACCCCCAGGCCCCATGAGAGGGTTGTTTTTCTTCCCCATTTCCTCCGCGGACTGGGTTTTCCTCTTCACCCGTTCGTCCGGGGGCTCATGTTCTACTACGGCCTGGACTTCCACGATCTGGCCCTGAACTTCATCCTCAATATCTCGGCATTTATCGTCGTGTGTGAGGCCTTCTTTCGCATCCAGCCCCACTTTGGCCTATGGCTGAAGATCTTCAGCGTCAAGCCAAAGGTTGTGAAAGGCCGACAAGCGGAATGCAGAGGCGCTATGGTGGGCAAGATGGCCAACGTCACTTGGCTCGAGGGTGCCTTCGTGGAAACCATCAAAGGGTGGCAATCGGGGTGGTTTTATATCACCAAGCCGCGTGACCCTACGTGGGTAGCGGCCCCCGAATTTCGATCCGGCATCCCCACCCGGCTCACATCATGGAAGGAGACGGGCCTGTCATGGGGTAATCCGGAAGAGGTGACCGGACTCCAAACCTGCGTCCGAGACCTGGTGACCAAGAAGGTCAAGCTTGTCAACGTGGTCCAGGTCATGCTCTTCCGCCGGATCATCCCGTGTCAACGACGGGACTTCAATTTGTGGGAGTTCGACCCGGCCCAGCACCAGACTCTATCCCGGCTCTTCGAAACAAAGCACGAGGACACCTGGAAGGTGCTTTTCAAGAGCTCCGAGGTCTCCCCTCCCGTCACCGAGGATCGCGGATTCTGCGCCAAACGTCAAGCCTCCGAAGTAAGCTTACATTTAGTCCCTTACGGGATACCCGAATTTCATAGTGTGACTTTATGCGGGATCTAAACTCCCGTTCCTTTGACAGGACTGGAAGAGGACATCCGGACAGTTTGACTGTCCGGCTCCTTTGCCCGAAGGCCCAGCAGACGCGCAATTGGCAAAGCTACTGGTTCTGGCACCTCACGTGGTGCCGGAGAAGAAGGCCAAGGAGAAGGCCATGGGGACCCGAAAGAGTTCCCGGTGCCCGGTGGCGTCGGATTTTCCCGACAACCCCAACGCACCCTCCGCCTCCGAAGACGAGGAGGAGGAAGAAGAAGAAGAAGCCTCTCCCCCTCCAACAGGGGGAGGAACAAAAAGAAAGGCCGCCCCAACTGGGGAAGCCGGAGGGTCCAAGAAGGGGAAGACCCTTCTGCCGGACTACGCCCCCGACGCCGAAGACGGCGGGGGGAATGTCCATCCAGGGTCAAGCCCTGGCAAAATCGTGAGTGTCCGACTACCCGAATGAGTTATTGCACTCCTTTATTACTCGATAGCTTCTAATGCCGAATTTAATTATGCAGTCCGCCCAGAGCTCAGCTTGGCGATTCGTCGAGCGGCTCTCTGAATTCGTCGGACGTGAATAGCGCTTCACTTCCAACGGCCTCCTCCCCTCTCCCTACAGACGATGCTGAGGTGGAGTCCCGTAGGGGACTAAACCAGGAGGAGGTGGTCCTGGAGGCGCCACAAGGCGACCTTCCGGACTCTGGGCCCAAAGGGGGTAAAGCCCCAGAGGGATCTAAGTCCGGCCCCGGGCCGGACATGGCTCCGGAACCATCAGCGGTTCCAGAGTCCGACAGGCGGCGCCTTCATAAGAAGGGCAAGCCTGCGACGCCGGCGACTTCCGTCCATCCGGAGGCGTCAGACAACTTGCTGGAGGCGCTTAACGGCGCCTCCATCAAAGAGGAACACCACACTGTTATGAGTGCGGTGATTCAGAAGGTTTAGTCCGCCAAGAGCGGGCTGATGGAAGCCTGTACAAGCCTGTTAACGAGCTTTGAGGTATGTGTTCAAAAACATATATATATATATATATATATATATATATATATATATATATAATATATATATATATAAAATATTACCGCATAGACAGTAGCCCCTGATGCTCAGTTCGGTGTTTGGAAAGAAAAGCCGAGCTGAGGATCTAAAAAGATATACGCAGGAGTCTAATAGTAATATGTCAATATGGGAATGCAGGTTGCGCTGCTGACCTCTGCCGCACTGACTGCGGAGGTCAATGCATTGAAGGAAAGCCTCGAGCGGTCCGAGAGCGAACTCGGCCGTGCCAAGAAGCAACTCGAGGATAAAGAGGGTACATAGTACCTCCTGTAAATGTATATAGAAATACTTGGTTGCAAAATAATAACAGGACCAACATTAATGTTGCAGGAGCCAGGACCGAGGTGGCGACCATGAAAGAGGCAGTCTCCAAGGCCAAAAAGAGTGCGGCCTTGGAGTGCACCGAGCGAGAGAAGCAGGACGCGCGGGTGGCGGAGGTGCGGCAAGAGCTCCAGGCTCTCGTGGAAAAACACGAGAGTTTGGAGCGTGACTCGAAGACTCGAGAGTCCGAGCTTGCCTTGGCTCTTGAGAGTGCCAAGACTGCTAAGGTCGAAGCCTAGAAGGCCCTTCAGGAGATCGAGGCGATGAAGAAGATAGCGGCGGGTAAGGCATTCTTTATGCAAAGCAAAAATATAAAAGTTAATTATCTGCTACTTACCCGAATCCGGAGCTCTCCAGGAGCATTCGCCGATCTGCCCCATAGTGTGTCTAGTGCCGCTGCATACTACCGAGCCGAAGAGGGGAGCTCGACGGAAAAGGTGTTCTGGTCTTAGTATGCTGAGGCTGAACATCCGGTGCCCCTGAGCGACTAGCTGAAGCAGCTGGTCGAGCTCCACAAGGTGGCCGAACAGGCCATGAAGGGCCTCATAGCTCGGCTGTGGCCTGGAGAAGTCATGCCTGGGAGCTACTTAGGTCTGGTGCGGCGGCTGGTGGACGCGTGTCCATGGATTGAGGTTGTCAAGCGCTTCGTTTGTATTGAACGTGCCCGTCGGGCCCTTGCCCGTGCTAAGGTGCACTGGGGCAAGCTAGACGAGGAGAAGCTGTTGACGGACGCGCCACCGCCGGGCAAGGAGTATCGTACGACCGAGATGTATTATAATGGCGTTCTGAAGGGTGCCCGCCGTATAGCGGATGAGTGCTCCAAAGATGTAATTTTTGAGTAGACTCGCATTTGTTATCATGTACGCTGAAGCTTTGTTCATATGCGTTAAGCAACGCTTGTTAATTTAAAATATTACCTTCTGTGCGGCCGTTTATCAAATTTGAGAGATGCAAGTCGTCGGCTTCGACCCCCATGCCACGAGTGCTGGGGTGTTCGGGATAAACCTGAGCGCTCTTGTTCCCATTCTTGGGTCCATCTAGGTAGGTGTTCAGCACAATGAACCAGGCCGTCGGACTTATAATGCTTTATCACTCTCACTTAGCCATAGAATTCTATAATTTTAAATTTCGGCGAAGCCCCTAGTATTCGGAAGACCGAGTTCGGGGTGCTATCCGCGCCTAGGCCAGATAAGTCCGGTTCTTCGCTCGAAGCGGCATAAGTCTTCAAGGACTCGAAGAAACCTCGCGAACAGCGACCGGTCTCTCGCACTATCATGACAGTCATTTTTAGCTTTCTCTACTGAGGTGTTAACCCAGCTCAACCGGGGCACAATCGCAGTAGTTCTTCCAGCGCTACCTTAGCCAACAATGCGGAACATAAGGTACCAAAACATGGGAGCCGGGCAAACCCAACTATTGACCAAAGACATGATTCAGAGCCGATGCATATAGTGCTATAAGTTCGGGGTGCTGCACTCGTGAGAGTGTTCGGTCTTCTCACACCATGTTATGGGGTGTTGTAAGTCCCTGGTGTATTGTCCGCACCAAAGTGTACGGTTGCAGAATGTCATGACTGAACATATTTGTATATAAAAATAGATAAGTACAATAATAGGTAAGAGCTATATATTGTTTATTAAAAAAGAGGGTTGCTGCGAAAGCAGAACGATACAAGAAGTGTGGTAAGCAAGAGATGGGAGTATTTGACATATTCCCCTCCAGGGGCAAGCTGCGGGATTGTAAGTAAAACAGGTATTAAACTCGTTATAGAGACCACCTAGACTTTTGACGTGGCTTGCTCCCTCCCTGGCTGTTGCATCGTGGGTTCGGCGAGTGTATTGCCGGACAGGCCTTCCAAATAGTTGGGTCCTGAAAGTGTGTAAAAAGGAAAACGGTGAAATAGGGAGCCCCTTAGTGCAGTTGAGCCGCATTCTGGGCGTGCCATTGTTGTGCCCCTCCCCTTATGCCCATGGTATCTCTAAGGCGTAATTATGTACACGTGGTACCAGTATCACCGTTTGGCGGGGGCTGGGGTTGGGGCCGCACTGCTATGCTTTCTCAGAACGTGCCAGCCGGATTTGTTGTAGGTTACTTCGGGCTGGCTTGACGTTGTCCGGATGTTTGATGCCTGGATTGGAGAACCGCCTTGAGAGGCTACTCTGTACTTCCGCCGCCAGGGCCGCCGTGTGCTCCTCCATTCTGAGAGAGCGTTCGGTGTTTCTGTTTACCGTGATGACTCCGCGAGGTCCTGGCATCTTGAGCTTGAGATACGCATAGTGCGGCACCGCATTGAACTTTGCAAATGTGGTTCGTCCAAGCAGGGCGTGATAGCCGCTGCGGAATGGGACTATGTCGAAGATTAACTCCTCGCTCCGGAAGTTATCCGGGGATCCGAAGACCACTTCGAGTGTAACCGAGCCTGTACAGCTGGCCTCTACCCCTGGTATGACACCTTTGAAGGTTGTCTTTGTGCGTTTAATCCTTGAAGGATCGATGCCCATTTTTCGCACTGTGTCCTGGTAAAGCAGGTTTAGGCTATTGCCGCCGTCCATTAGGACTCTGGTAAGGTGAAATCCGTCGATAATTGGGTCTAGGACCAGTGCGGCGAATCCGCCATGACGGATGCTGGTGGGGTGGTCCCTTCGATCGAAGGTGATCGGGCAGGAGGACCATGGGTTGAACTTTGGGGTGACTGGCTCTAGCGCATTGACGTCCTTGAGAGCATGCTCCCGCTCCCTTTTGGGGATGTGGGTTGCATATATCATGTTCACCGTCCGAACTTGTGAGGGAAATCCCTACTGTCCTTTGTTGTTCGGCGACCGGGGCCCCTCCTCGTCATCGCTATGTAGCCCCTTGTCTCTGGTCTCGGCACTTAACTTGCCTGCCTGCTTGAACACCCAACAATCCCTGTTGGTGTGATTGGCTGGCTGTTCGGGGTTGCCGTGTATCTGGCACGAGCGATCGAGTATCCGGTCTAAGCTGGATGGGCCCTGAGGGTTTCTTTTGAATGGCTTCTTCCGCTGACCCAGTTTAGAGCCTCTAAATCCGGCATTGACTGTCGTATCTTCAGTATTGTCACCGTTAATGCGGCGCTTAGGCTTGTTGCGACGTGACCTGCCGTTGTTATCCTTGGTATCCGAATTGCCGGGTCTCTTGGTTATGTTATTGCTACGAGCTAGCCAGTTGTCTTCTCCCACACAAAAGCGGGTCATGAGTGTTGTGAGGGCTGCCATAGATTTCGGCTTTTCCTGTCCTAGGTGTCGGGCAAGCCATTCGTCTCGGATGTTGTGCCTGAAGGCTGCAAGGGCCTCGGCGTCCGGACAGTCGACTATTTGGTTTTTCTTGGTTAGGAACCGTGTCCAGAATTGTCTGGTCGATTCCTCTGGCTGCTGGATTATGTGGCTTAGGTCATCGACGTCTGGTGGTCGCACATACGTGCCCTGGAAGTTGTCAAGGAATGCGGATTCCAGGTCCTCCCAACAACTAATTGACTCTGCTGGCAGGCTATTAAGCCAATGTCGAGCTGGTCCGTTAAGCTTGAGCGGGAGGTATTTGATGGCATGTAGATCATCACCACGGGCCATGTGGATATGAAGGAGATAATCCTCGATCCATACCGCAGGATCTGTTGTGCCATCGTATGATTTGATGTTTACGGGTTTGAAGCCCTCGGGGATTTGATATCCATTACTTCGTCTGTGAAGCATAGTGGGTGTGCGGCGCCCCTGTACTGGGCTATATCAAGACGCAGCTCGGACGAGCTTGGTCTGTTGTATTCGGTCGGGCCATACTTATTATGTCCGGTGTGACGGCTAGCGTCACGTGAAGCGGGGTGCCCGTGCGATCCGTAGATCGATCTTGTTTGCCTTGCCTTATTCTCCAAGATGTCTCGCAGGTCTGTTGCGTCTCCCCATACTCTGGTATGTTTTGAGCGGTGTCGGGGTGCGGCTTGGGTTGAGGGCCTGAAGGCCTCTCTATCGCGGCCACGGGGTGGCCGATCGGGCGCATCGTACGCTGGTGATGTAGGTTTAGTTGCTTCCTCCTTAAGTTGGGGTAGCAGCCTACACTTTGGGTAGCTCTTGGATGGGCGTTCTAGTTTATACTCTTCGGCCGCCAGGACTTCGGTCCATCTGTCGGCTAGCAAGTCTTGGTCAGCTCTAAGCTGCTGCTATTTTTTCTTGAGGCTGCTTGCCGTGGCTACGAGCCTGCGTTTGAAACGCTCTTGTTCGACGGGATCCTCTGGCACGATGAATTCATCATCGTCGAGGCTTGCCTCGTCTTCGAAGGGAGGCATGTAATTGTCGTCCTCATCCTCTTTGTCGTCCGCTCTCTCATGAGGGCTGGCTCCTTCGTCCTCCTGCACTGAATCCTGCTGGAGGGGGTTGTCTTCGGCACTGTCCGACGTGTTGTTATCTCCGGTGCCGGAATCGCCGTTTTTGCTTTGGCAGGACTTAGAGCGGCGCCGCTGACGTCGGCGCTTGGGTTGCTTCTTGGAGGGATCATCCTCCGTTTTCTCCTCGCCATCCCCCGCTTTAGGGGTGTCCACCATGTATATGTCATATGACGAGGTGGCTTTCCAGTTCCCTATAGGTGCTGGTTCTTGATCGTCTCCTTCATCGGCGTCCATGCCGTCGATGTCTTCGGAGTCAAAGTCGAGCATGTCGGTTAAATCGTCGACAGTGGCTACGAAGTGGGTGGTGGGTGGGCTTCGAATTTCTTCACCGTCCGCATCCCAACCATGTTGGTCGTAGTTCGGCCAGGGCTCTCCTGACAAAGAGAGGGACTTTAATGAATTCAGGATATCGCCAAAAGGCGAGTGCTGAAAGATGTCCGCGGCGGTGAACTCCATGACCGAAGCCCAATCGGGCTTAATCGGGAGAGGTGTGGGGTTTACGGAGTCCGGATCGGAGTCCAGCACCTTGGAGTCACGGGCCTTGCAAGAGACTAGGCTGGTATCCGGCTCTATCGCCGTAGAGGTTGCTGCTTCCGTGGCGGCGTCCAACCGTCCGTCCCCGACTGGTGCAGTGGACTCCGAGCTAATGGTCGGAGCGGACACCTGAGTGACGCTCTGGGCGTTGTCCGAAGACAGAGCTAAATCATGCCCATTGTGACAGTGCGACGCGCCCGGTCGTGGCTCGAATCCGTCGAAGATCAAGTATCCGTGGATGTCGGCCGTGTAGTTTAAGCTTCCAAACCTGACCTGATGGCCAGGGGCATAGCTTTCGATCTGCTCCAGATGGCCGAACGAGTTGGCCCGCAGTGCGAAGCCGCCGAATACGAAGATCTGTCCGGGGAGAAAAGTCTCATCCCGGACCGCATCGCGATTGACGAGCGAAGAAGCCATCGGGCCTAAAGGCGACGACACAGAGGAACTCTCAATGAAAGCACCAATGTCGGTGTCAAAACCGGCGGATCTCGGGTAGGGGGTCCCGAACTGTGCGTCTAGGCGGATGGTAACAGGAGACAAGCGACACGATGTTTTTACCCAGGTTCGGGCCCTCTCGATGGAGGTAAAACCCTACTCCTTCTTGATTAATATTGATGATATGGGTAGTACAAGAGTAGATCTACCACGAGATCGATGTGGCTAAACCCTAGAAGCTAGCCTATGGTATGATTGTTGTTCGTCCTACGGACTAAAACTCTTCGGTTTATATAGACACCGGAGAGGGCTAGGGTTACACAGAGTCGGTTACAATGGGAGGAGATCTTCATATCGTATCGCCAAGCTTGCCTTCCACGCCAAGGAAAGTCCCATCCGGACACGGAACGGAGTCTTCAATCTTGTATCTTGATAGTCCGGGAGTCCGGCCAAAGGTCATAGTCCGGCCATCCGGACACCCCCTAATCCAGGACTCCCTCAGCGTGTGTGAAGAAGTACACCCCTGCAGGGTCAATGATCATTCGAATAGCCGTGCCCGTGGATATTGGCTACTTGGAAAGCTTATATGGTTCATAGATAACTGGAAGTGGATACTCTAAAATGCGCAAGATAAGTGTGAGTGCTATGGATGGCCTTCTCGTAGGGAGACGGGAGCGGATCCATAGTGGTGTATTGATATGGTGAATATGTGGACTCGTGTGCGCTTTCTCACCTCAAAGGAAATGCTGGTAGATGATAGGTCTCCAATGTATCTATAATTTATGAAGTATTCATTCCATGTTTACAATGATTTTATATGGTTTTGGTATGATTTGCATGGAACTAACCCAGACTGACGCTGTTTTCAGCAGAACTACCGTGTTGTTGTTTTTTATGCAGAAATGAAAGTTCTCCAAACACTGCAAAACTTTTTGTGGATTTTTATGGACCAGAAGACTACCAATGGGCCAGAGCAGCACCTGGGGGGGTGCCCCGAGGGGGGCACAACCCACCAGGGCACGCCTGGCCCCCCGGGCGCGCCCCGGTGGGTTGTTCCCACCGCGATGGCCTCCCACACCCCGTCTTCACCCTATAAAATCCCAAATATTCCAAAAACCATCGGGGAGACCCTAGATCAGAAGTTCCGCCGCCGCAAGCCTCTGTAGCCACCGAAAACCAATCAAGAGCTTGTTTCGGCACCCTGCCGGAGGGGGAGATCATCACCGGTGGCCATCTTCATCATCCCGGTAGCCACCATGACGAGGAGGAAGTAGTCTACCCTCGGGGCTGAGGGTTTGTACCAGTAGCTATGTGTTTAATCTCTCTCTCTCTCTCTCTCTCTCTCTCTCTCGTGATCTCGAGATGTCACGATGTTGATATATCATGGGCTTTGTTAACATAGATGGATCATATGATGTTTCTCCCCTCTCTATCTCTTGTTGTGATGAATTGAATCTTTACCCTTTTCTTGTCGGATTTGAATGTTCAGATCTGAGAACACATGATATATGTCTTGCATATGAATACCCGTGGTGACAATGGGGTATTATTTTGATTCACTTGATATATGTTATGGCACTAAACTTGCGGATTCCCGAGGTGACTTTGGGGTAATCTATGCATAGGGGTTGATGCACGTTTTTATTATCTTTTCTCCGATAGAAACTTTGGGGTCTCCTTGTAGTTCTTTGTGTGGATTGAGTATTATGATCATGAAGTTGTTTGATGCATATCATAGAGTTAACTCACGGATACTTATGGTGACATTGGAGTATCTAGGTGACATTAGAGTTGGTTGATGTGTGTCATATGGTGTTATTTTAGTACGAACTCTAGGATAGATTGATCGGAAAGAATAGCTTTGAGGTGGTTTCGTACCCTACAAACAATTTCTATCTTTTGTTCTCCACTAATAGGAACTCGGGAGTGATTCTTTATTGCACTTTGAGGGATAATCATATGATCCAACTATGTTAGCATTGTTGAGAGATTGCACTAGTGAAAGTATGCACCCTAGGCCTCATTTTCCATCATTGCAATACCGTTTGTGCTCCATTTTACTATCTACTACCTTGCTGTTTTTTATTGTTTGCACTACAAAAACTCATATCTACTATCCATACTACACTTTAATAACCATCTCTTCGACGAACTAGTGCACCTATACAATTTGCCATTGTATTGGGTGTGTTGGGGACACAAGATATTTCTTGTATTTGATTGCAGGTTTGCTTGAGAGAGACTATCTTCATCCTACACATCCCACGGATTGATAAAGCTTAGGTCATCCACTTGAGGGAAAATTGCTACTGTCCTACAAAATTCTGTGCTTGGAGGCCCAACACGAGTCTACAAGAATAATGTTGCGTAGTAGACATCAAGCTCTTTTCTGGCGCCGTTGCCGGGGAGGTGAGTGCTTGAAGGTATATATTTAGATCCTGCAATCGAATCTTTTAGTTTCTTATTTTATCACTAGTTTGGTTTATAAAATAAAATCACAAAAAAATGGAATTGATGTTGCATCATGATAACCCACAAGTATAGGGGGATCGCAACAGTTTTCAAGGGTGGAGTATTCAACCCAAATTTATTGATTCAACACAAGGGGAACCAAAGAATATTCTCAAGTATTAGCAGTTGAGTTTTCAATTCAACCACACTTGGGAAACTTAATATCTGCAGCAAAGTATTTAGTAGCAAAGTAATATGGAAGTAACGATAACAGTGGCAAAAGTAATAGCAGCAGTTTTGTAGTAATTGTAAAAGTGGCAATGGTAAAGTAATTAAGCAAAGATCAATACGTGAAAATCTCATAGGCATTGGATCAGTGATGGATAATTATGTCGGATGCGATTCCTCATGCAACAGTTATAACATAGGGTGACACAGAACTAGCTCCAGTTCATCAATGTAATGTAGGCATGTATTCCGAATATAGTCATACATGCTTATGGAAAAGAACTTGCATGACATCTTTTGTCCTACCCTCCTGTGGCAGCGGGGTCCTATTGGAAACTAAGGGATATTAAGGCCTCCTTTTAATAGAGTATCGGACCAATGAATTAACACTTAGTGAATACACGAACTCCTCAAACTACGGTCATCACCGAGAGTGGTCAAGATTATTGTCACTTCGGGGTTGCCGGATCATAACACATAGTAGGTGACTATTGACTTGCAAGATAGGATCAAGAACTCACATATATTCATGAAAACAGAATAGGTTCAGATCTGAAATCATGGCACTTGGGCCCTAGTGACATGCATTAAGCATGGCAAAGTCATAGCAACATGAATCTTAGAACATAATGGATACTAGGGATTAAACCCTAACAAAACTAACTCGATTACATGGTAAATCTCATCCAACCCATCACCGTCCAGCAAGCCTGTGATGGAATTACTCACGCACGGCGGTGAGCATCATGAAATTGGTGATGGAGGATGGTTGACGATGACGATGGCGACGGATTCCCCTTTCTGGAGCCCCGAATGGACTCCAAATCAGCCCTCCCAAGAGAGATTAGGGCTTGGCGGCGGCTCCGTATCGTAAAACGTGATGAATCCTTCTCTCTGATTTTTTTCTCCCCGAACGTGAATATATGGAGTTGGAGTTGATGTCGGTGGAGCTCCAGAGGGTTCACGAGACTGGGGGCACGCCCAGGGGGGCAGGCGCGCCCCCACCCTCGTGGAGAGGGTGTGGACCCCTGGTCTTGATTCTTTCGCCAGTATTGTTTATTAATTCCAAAAATATTCTCCGCGAAGTTTCAAGTCATTCCGAGAACTTCTATTTCTGCGCAAAAATAACACCATGTCAATTCTACTGAAAACAGTGTTAGTTCGGGTTAGTTCCATTCAAATCAGGCAAGTTAGAGTCCAAAACAAGGGCAAAAGTGTTTGGAAAAGTAGATACGATGGAGATGTATCAACTCCCCCAAGCTTAAACCTTTGCTTGTCCTCAAGCAATTCAGTTGACAAACTGAAAGTGATAAAGAAAAACTTTTACAAACTCTGTTTGCTCTTGTTGTGCAAATATGTAAAGCCAACATTCAAGTTTTCAGCAAAGATTGTGAACTAACCACATTCACAATAACATTTAGGTCTCATGTTTACTCATATCAATGGCATAATCAACTAGCGAGCAATAATAATAAATCTCGGATGTCAACACTTTCTCAAAATAATCATAATATGATATAACAAGATGGTATCTCGCTAGCCCTTTCTGAGACCGCAAAACATAAATGCAGAGCACCCCTGAAGATCAAGGACTGACTAGACATTGTAATTCATGGTAAAAGAGATCCAGTCATAGTCATACTCAATATAAATTAATAGTAATGTATGCAAATGACAGTGGTGCTCTCCAACTGGTGCTTTTTAATAAGAAGATGATGACTCAACATAAAAGTAAATAGATAGGCCCTTCATAGAGGGAAGCAGGGATTTGTAGAAGTGCCAGAGCTCGAGTTTTGAAATAGAGATAAATAATATTTTGGGTGGTATACTTTCATTGTCAACATAAAAACCAAGAGATCTCGATATCTTCCATGCTACACACGTTATAGGCGGTTCCCAAACAGAACGGTAAAGTTTATACTCCCCCACAACCAACAAGCATCAATCCATGGCTTGCCCGAAACAACGGGTGCCTCCAACTAACAACAATCCCAGGGGAGCTTTGTTTGCAATTATTTTTGATTTGAGCATGTGACTGGGCATCCCGGTTACCGGCCATTTTCTCATGAGTGAGGAGTGGAGTCCACTCCTCGTGAGAATAACCCACCTAGCATGGAAGATATAGACAGCCCTAGTTGATACATGAGCTGTTCGAGCATACAAAACAGAATTTCATTTGAAGGTTTAGAGTTTGGCACATACAAATTTACTTGGAACGGCAGGTAAATACCACATATAGGAAGGTATGGTGGATTCATATGGGATAACTTTGGGGTTTACGGAAGTGGATGCACAAGCAGTATTCCCGCTTAGTACAAGTGAAGGCTAGAAAGAGACTGGGAAGCGACCAACTAGAGAGCGACAACAGTCATGAACATGCATTAAAATTAATCAACACTGAGTGCAAGCATGAGTAGGATATAAATCACCATGAACATAAATATCGTGGAGGCTATGTTGATTTTGTTTCAACTACATGCGTGAACATGTGCCAAGTTAAGCCACTCGAATCATTCAAAGGAGGATACCACCCTATCATACCACATCACAACCATTTTAATAGCATGTTGGCATGCAAGGTAAACCATTATAACTCCTAGCTAATTAAGCATGGCATGAGCAACTATAATCTCTAATTGTCATTGCGAACATGTTTCATTCATAATAGGCTGAATCAGGAATGACGAACTAATCATATTTACAGAAACAAGATAGGTCGAGTTCATACCAGCTTCTCTCATCTCAGTCAGTCCATCATATATCGTCATTATTGCCTTTCACTCGCATGACCGAATGGTGTGGATAATAATAGTAGTGCACGTGCATTGGACTAACCTAGAATCTGCAAGCATTTAATACAAGGGAGAAGACAAGGTAATATGGGCTCTTGGTTAAATCAACAATAATGCATATGAGAGCCACTCAACATTTTCATCATGGTCTTCTCCTCTCGACCCCCAAAGAAAAGAAAACAAATAAAACTATTTACACGGGAAAGCTCCCAACAAGCAAAAGAAGAACGAGAAATCTTTTTGAATTTTCTTTTAGTTACTACTACTACAGGCACGGAAAGTAAACTAGCTAAAAGCTACAACTAATTTTTTTGGTTTTTCTTAAGGTTTTTCAAACACACAAGAAGAAAGCTTAGAAAAGAGAATAAACTAGCATGGATAGTACAATGAAAAAGTATGAGCACCGACAACTAGAATGAGTGTGTGAACATGAATGTAATGTCGGTGAGAAATACGTACTCACCCAAGCTTAGGCTTTTGGCCTAAGTTGGTCTATGCCCACGGATGGCCTGATGGATATTCAAAGTTGTAACTGGGGTCGTACTGAGATGCAGCCGCTAATGCCTGACGATCTGTAGCTTGGAGGCGAGCTACCTCCGTCCTCCTTTCATACTCATTCGCCTCCTCCCTGGTTATAACATATCTCCTTTTTTCCTGAAAGTCAAAGAAAGTAGGAGCAGGGAGAGCAATATGGACAACACGGTGCCTGTCAAAGATTAGTCGGTACTGAAGGGGTTGTTCATTCTTCTCAATAAACTGATGGTGAACCATAGCATTATAATCTAAATAAATAGGAGGCAACTCTATATCGATGTCTGTCAAAGATTAGTCGGTGCTGAAGGGGCTGTTCATTCTTCTCAATAAAATGATGGCGAACCATAGCATTATAATCTAAATAAACAGGAGGCAACTCTATATCATTTGCATGTATGGGTACATCAAGATAGTTAGCTAAACAAGTTGCATAAATCCCACCAAACAAATCAACACTTGTACTGTTATGATGCAACCTTCGTGCAACAATTGCCCCCAAGTTATATTGTTTATCTCCTAATACCACACTTTTGAGAACACAAAGATCTGGAACGCACATGTGACAAGCTTCATCTTTACCATTAATGCATCTACCTATAAAGAGAGCAAAAATAATGTATGGAAGGAAAATGAATGCTCCCTATGGTAGCTTGTGTGATTTCTCTAGATTCCCCCACAGTGATACTAGCAAGAAAGTCTTTATATTCAGATTTGTGAGGTTCACTAAAATTGCCCCACTACGGGATTTTACAAGCAGTATTAAAATCTTCTAGGTCCATGTTATATGATTTATCATAAAGATAAAAAAAACAGTGTGAGAATTGCGTGAGCATGTGAATTTGAACCTTCTCACAAAGGAATCAGTTAGGTAGTAGTATTGGGGGCACTTATCTGACACAAAGCCCTCAAGTTCAGCATTACACACATACGCGTCAAATTCCTCCTTAATGCATGCTTGAACCATAAAATCTTCTGATAGCCATTCACAAGGCCGCACTTGAGCTTCCCTTGGTGGTTCATTGTCTGGCTCACGTATCGCGAGCCTTGGTCCTTGCTTCCTTGAGGAACCACCTTGGTATATTTTCCTATGCATTTTTCTTTCTCTGAAAAAATTCTGAAATTTTTAGCGACTCAAAATAAAAGTGAACCAAACTCAACAGGATTGATAGAAACTACTCCCACAAATGCCTAGAAGCTAAATCATGCATTAAAACTACTTTTGACCATATAAATTTGACATGCAAGCTCAAGAACAGGGTCACCTTAGCAGCAAAAATTTGCAATAAATAAAACACTAGAACATAAACTAATTGGACCATTGGAGGAGTCACATACCGACGAACAATCTCCCAAAACAGTTTCGTGAATGAAGCTTTGAGCAAGGAGATCGAAAATCGCAGCAAAACGAGCTAGAACACGAGTTTGAGCTATGTGGTGGATTTTTCTGGAGGAAGACAAAGTGTGTGGTGCAGGAATAAGTGGAGGGGGGCCACGTGGGGCCCACAAGGCAGGAGGGTGCACCCGGGGGGAGGGCGCGCCCTGGACCCTCGTGACCCAGGTGGTGTGGCCCCCTGATGTGTTCTTAGTGCCAAATATTCTTAAATATTCTACAAAAAAACATATTTCATTTTCGGGACATTTGGAGAACTTTTATTTTTGGGGTATTTTTATTGCAATGATAAGTCAGAAAACAGACAGAAAAATACTATTTTTTTCTTTATTTAATGTAAATAACAGAAAGTAAAAGGAGGGTACAGAGAGTTGTGCTTTCTAACTTCATGCATCTCATGCTCATCAAAAGGAATCCACTAACAAGGTTGATCAAGTCTTGTTAACAAACTCATTCCGAATCGCATGAAATCGGAGAATCTCAGAATAGCACTAAGTTACCTCAACAGGGATAGGCATGTCCCCAACAATAAGAATATCATATTTCTTCTTGACATTAGGAAGAGGAAATTCAAAAACTCCAATAGTAATCATTGAAATTTTTCCAATACAATTGATACTGTGGACTTGAGGTTGTTTCCTTGGAAAGTGTACCGTATGCTCATTACCATTAACATGAATAGTAACATTGCCTTTGTTGCAATCAATAACAGCCCCTGCAGTATTAAAAAAGGGTCTACCAAGGATAATTGACATACTATCATCCTCGGGAATATCAAGAATAACAAAGTCCGTTAAAATAGTAACATTTGCAACCACAACAGGAACATCCTCATAAACACCAACAGGTATAACAGTTGATTTATCAGCCATTTGCAAAGATATTTCAGTAGGTGTCAACTTATTCAAATCAAGTCTACGATATAAAGAGAGAGGCATAACACTAACACCGGCTCCAAGACCACATAAAGCGGTTTTAACATAGTTTCTTTTAATGGAGCATGGTATAGTTGGTACTCCTGGATCTCCTAGTTTCTTTGGTATTCCACCCTTCAAAGTATAATTAGCAGGCATGGTGGAAATTTCAGCTTCTGGTATCTTTCTTTTATTTGTAACAATATCTTCCGGTATCTTTCTTAGCATAAGGATTCATTTTAAGCATATCAGTCAAACGCATACGCAAAAAGATAGGTCTAATCATTTCAGCAAAGCGCTCAAAATCCTCATCCTCCTTTTTCCTGAATGGTTTAGGAGGAAAAGGCATGTGTTTTTGAACCCATGGTTCTCTTTCTTTACCGTGCTTCCTAGCAACGAAGTATCTCTTATCATAGTGTTGATTCTTTGATTGTGGGTTATCAAGATCAACAGCTGGTTCAACCTCTACATTATTATTATTGCTAGGTTGAGCATCAACATGAACATCATCATGAACATCATCACTAGGTTCATGTTCATTACCAGATTATGTTTCAGCATCAGATATAGAAATATCATTGGGATTCTCAGGTGTGTCAACAACAAGTTCAATAGAAACATGCAAAGTCCTATCATTTTTCTTCTTCTTCTTCTTTTTAGAAGGACTAGGTGCATCAACATTATTTCTCCGAGAATCTTGCTCAGTTCTCTTAGGGTGGCCTTCAGTATACAAAGGTTCCTGAGTCATTCTACCACCTCTAGTCACAACTCTAACAGCATTATCATTTTTCTTATTATTTAATTCATTGAGCAAATCATTTTGTGCTTTAAGAACTTGTTTTGCTTGAGTGGTAACCATGGAAGCATGTTTACTAATAAGTTTAAGTTCACCTTTAACTCTAGACATATAATCACTCAAGTGTTCAACCATATAAGCATTGCGTTTCAATTGTCTACCAACATAAGCATTGAAGTTTTCTTGTTTAACAATAAAATTATCAAACTCATCCAAGCATTGACTAGCAGACTTATAATGAGGAATATCACCTTCATCAAATCTATAGAGAGAATTTACCTTTACTACATGTGTCGGGTTATCAAGACCATGTATTTCTTCAATAGGTGGTAGATTCTTAACATCTTCAGCTTTAATACCCCTTTTTTCATAGATTTCTTTGCCTCTTGCATATCTTCAGGACTGAGAAATAGAATACCCCTTTTCTTTGGAGTTGGCTTAGGAGTTGGTTCAGGAAGTGTCCAATTGTTTTAATTAGCCAACATATTATTCGATAACAATTCAGCTTGATCAACAGTTCTTTCCCTGAAAACACAACCAGCACAACTATCCAGGTGGTCTCTAGAAGCATTGGTTAGTCCATTATAAAAGATATCAAGTATTTTATTTTTCTTGAGAGGATGATCAGGCAAGGAATTAAGTAATTGGAGAATGTCGGTGTACTAGAGTAGGGGTACCCTAGTATCCTGAACTTGTGCACGGGCAGTTGCAGCGCCGCGCGGCAAGGCTTGCCGGACGACCGCCAGAGTCCTCCGTGGGTTCCTTTGGAGCCATTCAAGAACAAAGCATTCAAGATGAAGAGACAAGGCCCCGACAAGAGGATCTTGCCGGGAAGAGACAAGGCCCCGGCAAGAGGAGCTTGCCGGGAAGGCCAACCACAGCACTTCAAGAAACTTGCCGCGATGCACCGCACGTCCCAGCAAGGTCCGGTGAACGACAAGCTTCTGGACTCGACAAGACGACGACCCCGACAAGGTACTCGCCGGGGGGCCGCTGCCACTCTGTACCCACGCTCCAGCGCACCCACCCGCGTGTCGCCATGAGGCTTCCTCAGGGGCGCGTGGAGGGAGCCTGTGCAGCCAGGGGTACGCGATGGCAAGCGGAGATGAAGAGAAGGCCATCATGGCAAACGGTGGCGCTCCTAACGGTCACTTTTTGCACTATTTAGGCAACTCAGACGGGCATTCAATGACCTTGTCCCCTGCCGCCAGAGTTAGGTAGGGTGCACTGTGTCCACAGTAGCGGTAGCTGCACCTACCGCATCCTTTTCCTTTTTTACCCTTCTAGTCTACGTTGCCACCTGTCGGTGACCCCTTGAAAGTATAAAAGGAGGCCCAAGCGCAATGTAGAAGGGGTTCGGCTCATTCGAAACATCAGGAACACTCTCACGCTCGGTCTGGCAGCGTCCATCGCTCCTGAGTAAGAATTCAATACACACAAAATAGCAGCAGTAGGGTTTTACGCATCCGTGCGGCCCGAAGCTGGCTAAAACTGCTCGTGTGTACTGCCTCAATCCGCTCTTTGCGCGGCCTCCGCCCCCCTCCAAACCGAAAGGGGCCCGGTCCCCATAGGTGTTGGTGGATCAGCTTCCCCGACATCTTTGGCGCGCCAGGTAGGGGGCGTCGAGATTGTGCGAACCCGATCCGGCGTGCACGCGAGCTAAATCTTCATCGTCTTCATCGACATGCCACCGAAGAAGAAGGATTCGGAGGCAGCTGTTCCGTCTGCGTCGCTTTCACCACCTCCGGAGCAAACGGGTGGTGGAGTGGACGCCGGCGGAAGAATGGGCGTTGACGAGGGAGCCCTCAGTGCGGCCAAGTCCAAGGACAAGGCGGCACAGACCTCGGCGTCCATGCGCGCATCGCGCCCCTCTCAGGAGGCGCGGGACCAGCAGCGTCATGGCGTTCGCAGCGCCATACGTCCGCTGGGCCAAGATCAAGCTGGTGGTTCTCGTGGCGCTCAAGACCAGCATGCACATCAACATGCTGGCTCGAGCGAAGTACGGTCGCCTAGACGGGGCACTGCTCCTTCTAACGTGGTGAGGAGTCCGAGCATGCCCCACTCCTCGCACCGTTCACCTCCACCGCCCACCACTCCAGCAGAAGCCTTGGCGCGAGCTCAACTACTCCTAGACTATCCTCCGACGGCGGACAAGACCAACGAATGGAGGGCCACTATCCAGAGCCTCATCGGCTTCGCCAACGGCGACACTTCGCGGCAACCAAGCACCTCGCTGCCGCGGCAGGACAGCCGGACGCGTGCCGATGGCAACAAGACTGGGGGAGGTGCGACTTCCATGCACTCTCCACTACAAAGGCCAAAATCGCCGGCTCGCCGGGTCCACCCCGACAGCGGCTCCACCGCGTCGTCGGACCCACAAGCCCGTCGCGACCAGCGCCAAGTTCTCCATGAACGACAACAAGAAGACACTTGAACCCGCATCGAGCGCCGAAGAGAAGCGCGACGTCAATCCGACAAGCGCGCTGGGCCCTCTGTTGACATGCATGCGCCAGGGGAACCAGGCGATCTGCCGTACGCGGTAGGTTGTCCTGCGTTCACCCGTGAGCTGCGGCAAGTCCAGTGGCCCAGCACAAAGAATTTTAAACCAGACGTACCAGAGAAGTACGACGGAAGACGCATCCGTCGGAGTTTCTTAGCATCTACACCATCACGGTGCAGGCTACCGGGGGACGGGATGACAAGATCCTTGCCAACTACTTCCCGCTGGTACTCAAGCCCAACGTCAGGTCCTGGCTCATGCACTTGCCGGACAATTCCATCTCCTCTTGGGCAGATTTATGCCATCAGTTTGTCGGCGCCTTTACAGGCGGCCACAAGCCACATGGCCAAGAGAGCGATCTTCATCTACTCGCCCAGAAGGAAGGAGAGCCACTGCGCAAGTACATTCAGAGATTCAGCCGTGTACAGCACAACATCCCAGACGTCCACCCCGCCGCGATCATCAGCGCGTTCCATCAGAATGTGCGAAACCGAAGGATGAGGGAGGAGATGGCGATGTGTAAGATCAGAGATGTCAGCGAGCTTTACGCCCTGGCCGAAAAGTGTGCACGTGCTGAAGAGGGGAGGAGGCTCCCCGGAGAGAGTACAGGAGCAGGAGGATCTGACAGTGAGGATGCCGCCCCGACAAGGAAAGGCCGGCGGCGGAACAAAAGAAGGAAAAAGGGCAAGGAAGTGCTAGCTGTCGAGCAGACCGGCAACGGAGGTGGCGCCAAGGAAGCTAAAGCTGGTGGCTCCGACAAGGAGGCCCAGCCTGTGGCGGCCGCCGACAAGCAGGACAGCTCCGGCAAGTAGTATTGTAAGATTCACCGCACCAAGGGTCACGATCTCCAGAACTGCAAGAAAGTCGAACAGCTTGTTGAGCAACAGAAAGCTGAGTACGAGCGGCGCGACAAGGAGAAGGCCCAGGAAGGAACTGGTGGATCCGGCAAGAAACGTCCCGGCCGAGGAGGACGACGCGGCAAGGCCAAGCAGCGGCAAGGAGACGGACCTCCCCGCGGCCGCGACAAGGATGAAGATGACGACGACGAAGACATGGATGATGACGAGGCCGGCGAGCAAGAATTTCAGAAAGCCACAGAGGTCCTGTGCGTTGACGGTGGCGCCTCTCTACATACTTCGCACCGCCAACTCAAGCAGTGGATGCGGGAAGTGAATGCAGCAGAGCCATCCATAGAGTCATGCAAGCCCCTGAAATGGTCCAGTGCACCTATCATCTTCGACATTGAGGACCACCCTGATCGCGTAACTGCGGTCGGGTGTTTGCCGATGTTGGTTTCTCCAACTATCCGCAATCTCAAGGTCACGAAGATGCTAGTTGACGGCGGGGCTGGCTTGAACCTGATATCCTCCGTGGTCCTCCAGAAACTTCAGATCCCTGACAGCGAGCTCGAGGAGACCGGCACATTCCAAGGAATCAGCCCGGGAAGAAGCAAGCCGAAGGGAAAGATCACGCTGCCGGTCACATTTGGCAGCGAGCTGAACTTCAGGACTGAGAGGGTCACGTTTGACGTTGCCGACTTTCCATTACCTTACAATGGAATCCGCCATCCGGCACTCGACAAGTTCATGGCAGCATCTCACTATGCGTACAACATACTGAAAATGCCAGGCCCAATAAGTGTCATCTCTGTCCCTAGCGACAAGAAGGATGCTCTTATCTGTGCTGACAAGATCTACCGGGAAGCGGCAGCCGCAGCAGAGCGCAAGACACTTGCCGCTGAAGCTCCCGGAGGGAAGAAGAAGACCAAGTCCGGCAAGAGCTCTGATGCCTACTCTGGCAAGCGCACCTCTTCGGAGTGCTGCGCTACCATCGAGGACGCACCATCGAGCTCCACCGGCAAGTGTAAGAAGGCAATGGCAGCTCCACCTGAGACTAAGAAGGTGTCCGCCAAGGAGGATGGCACTGGTGGTACCTTCACCATCAGCGCCACTCTTGACCCCAAATAGGAAAGCGCGCTCGTTGCTTTCCTGCGGGCGAATGTCGACGTGTTTGCATGGCAACCGTCTGATATCCCCGGTGTTCCCAGGAAAGTAATCGAGCACCACCTTGCCGTCTGTCCTCATGCGCGGCCTGTCAAGTAGAGAGTTAGGAAGCAGGCAGTGGAGCGCCAAGAATTCATCGCAGAAGAAATCAAGAAGTTGGAAGCAGCAGGCCTTGTCAGAAGAGTGCTCCATCCCACGTGGTTGGCCAATCCTGTTGTTGTGCGCAAGGCTAACGGGAAATGGAGACTTTGTATTGACTTCACTGATGTTAATAAAGCTTGTCCCAAAGACCCATTTCCCTTGCCGCGTATTGACCAGATTGTTGACTCCACAGCCGGATGTGATTTGCTTTCATTTCTTGATGCATACTCAGGATACCATCAGATCTTCATGGCAGAAGAGGATGAAGAGAAAAACGCATTTATCACCCCATGTGGCACGTACTGCTTCGTACGGATGCCTTTCGGTTTGAAGAATGCTGGATCAACATTCGCAAGGGTAGTCCACCGTGCTTTTGAGCCGCAAATGCACAGAAATGTGGAAGCCTACATGGATGATATAGTGGTCAAGAGCAAAAACAAGGCTACTCTGATTCAAGATCTAGATGAAACTTTTGCAAATCTGCGCAGGATCAACCTCAAGCTCAATCCCGAGAAGTGCGTGTTCGGAGTCCCTTCTGGCAAGCTTCTCGGGTTCTTTGTGTCACAGCGGGGGATTGAAGCCAATCCCGACAAGATCAAAGCCATCGAGCAGATTGAAGCACCAAAGCGCGTCAAGGATGTACGAAAGCTTGCCGGTTGTGTGGCTGCTCTCAGCAGATTTATCTCTAAGTCCGCAGAGCGCGCCTTGCCGTTTTTCAAAATATTGAAAAAGGCAGGTCCGATGAAATGGACTCCAGAAGCGGAGGCCGCGCTACAGGACTTGAAGAGGTACCTGTCCTCCACTCCAATACTTGTCGCACCTAAGCCACAAGAGAAGTTGCTGCTATATCTGGCAGCAACCAATCAAGTGGTTAGTGCTGCGTTAGTAGCGGAGAGGGACGCGGACGATGAGCCAGCAACCACGGCAAGTGAATCCAGCGACAAGCAGGGGGCTTCTCCGACAAGCTCTGGCCCCGACAAAGTTGAGTCTGCGCAGGCATGCAAGGAGGTGCAGAGGAAAATGGTGCAGCGCCCAGTTTACTTTGTCAGTTCCCTTCTACAGGGGGCTAGATCAAGGTATTCTGGCGTACAGAAATTGCTTTTCGGCCTTCTCATGGCCTCGAGAAAGCTGCGCCATTACTTCCAGGCACATGAGATAACAGTTGTCACTCACTTTCCGTTGAAGAGGATACTGCAAAATCCAGAAGCAACCGGCAGGATTGTCGAGTGGGCACTGGAATTGTCAAGCTTTGGCCTCAAGTTTGAGAGTACTTCCACTATACAGAGTAGAGCATTGGCAGAATTCATAGCGGAATGGACGCTGACACCAGACGAAGAAACTCCAGAAACAAGCATCCCCGTCAAGGAGGCAAGCAAAGAGTGGCTGATGTACTTTGATGGTGCCTTCTCGCTGCAAGGCGCCGGCGCAGGCGTGCTGCTTATCGCACCCACCGGAGAGCACCTCAAGTACGTAGTTCAGATGCATTTTCCCAAGGAGCAAGCAACGAACAATACCGCAGAGTATGAAGGTTTGCTTGCCGGACTCAGAATCGCGGCAGACCTTGGGATCAACAAGCTCATTGTCAGGGGTGACTCGCAGTTGGTAGTCCGCCAAGTAAACAAAAGCTATCAGAGTCCGTTGATGGAAGCATATGTTGATGAAGTAAGGAAGCTAGAAGCACACTTTGACGGCCTACAAATGGAACACGTTCCACGAGCTCAGAACGATATTGCTGACGGCCTGTCAAAGTGCGCAGCACTAAAGTTACCTGTGGAACCAGGGATTTTTGTGCTCAAGCTGACTCAACCATCCGTAACACCGTCGACTGGACAGAGAAAGAAGAGGAGGTTGGTTTCTGATGACTACTTTCCAGCAGAGCTTCCCGAAGCCGCCGCCAAGAAGGTCCTCAAGATCGACGCCAAGAGTGCTGAGGAGCAGTCTGCTCCGGCGAACCTCTTGGTTTGTTCCGTTGAAGCAGACGCTCCCGACAAGTTTTGCTCCGGCAAGCTTGCCGGGGAATATCACGCTCCGGCCGAACCGTAGGTTCTTGCCGTAGAAGCGGATGTTCCCACAGCAACTGATATGCCTTTAGCCCTTGTTGTCGAGCCGCAAGCTCCAACATGGGCGCAGCAGATCGTCCGTTTCCTTCAGACAGGAGAGCTTCCCGAAGAGCAAGAGGAAGCGGAAAGAGTAGCCCGGCAGTCAAGTATGTACAAGTTTGTCGACAACACACTGTACAGAATAAGACTCAATGGTGTGAAATTGAAGTGCATTCACCGGGAAGATGGACAACAGCTGTTGGCAGAGATACATGGAGGCATATGTGGTCACCACATTGGCGCAAGAGCACTTGCCGGCAAAGCATTCCGACAAGGTTTCTTCTGGCCGACAGCCCTCCAGGATGCAACTGCACAAGTAACCAAGTGTGAAGCATGCCAGTTCCATTCCAAACAGATACACCAGCCAGCTCAAGCTCTCCAGACGATCCCTTTATCCTGGCCATTTTCAGTCTGGGGGCTCGACATCCTCGGCCCCTTTCCCCGAGCTGTCGAGGGCTTTGAGTTCTTGTACGTCGCCATCGACAAGTTCACAAAGTGGCCGGGAGTGGAACCAGTGAGGAAGGTGACAGCACAGTCAGCAGTCAAGTTCTTCAGGTCGATTGTTTGCCGTTTCGGGATCCCTAACAGGATCATCACCGACAACGGCACGCAATTTACGAGCCGCACCTTCATGCAGTACGTCCAAGATCTTGGCGCCAAGGTCTGCTTCGCTTCTTTTGCTCATCCAAGAAGCAACGGTCAAGCGGAGAGGGCAAATGCTGAAGTGCTGTGAGGCCTCAAGACCAGAACTTTCGACAGGCTGCACAAGTGCGGAAGAAACTGGATCGAGGAGCTGCCGGTGGTTCTTTGGTCAAATCGAGCCACTGGCCAGACACCCTTCGCTCTAGTCTACGGAGCAGAGGCAGTTCTCCCCACGGAACTCGTTTACGGGTCACCTCGAGTGCTCGCTTATGATGAGCTCGAGCAAGAGCAGTTGCACCAAGATGACGCGCTGCTCCTTGAGGAAGACCGTCTTCAGGCTGTTGTGCGAGCCGCTCGCTACCAGCAAGCTTTGCGTCGCTACCATAGCCGCAAAGTTAAAGCCAGGAGCTTCGAGGAAGGCGACCTTGCTCTTCGGCGTGTTCAGTCCGCCAAGAGTTCCAACAAGTTGACGCTGAAGTGGGAAGGCCCTTATCGGGTGAAACGAGTCACTAGGCCCGGCGCTGTCCGCCTTGAGACCGAAGATGGCATTCCGGTGAGCAACTCCTGGAAAATAGAACATCTTCGTAAGTTTTACCCATAGGGCGCGGTTGCCGGAAGCTTTTCTGGCAACCACCTTTTGTACAAGTCTTGCCGCTGTTGCATGTAATCCTTTGTACAAAGCCGGGCGCAGACCCCGTGCACCAGTAAAGTTCATGTGCCCCGCACATCTTGTCAGTTTTTTTATGCTATAATCCTTTTTCGCATATGTTATCTGACACTTTGTGCAGCACCAGACCCCGGTAAGCGATAACGAGCCCAAGGCTCCATATCATTACTTTATTTCTCTGTTTCTTTCTCAAAAGAAGGAAGGTTCCCTCGCCCACAAGGTTTACCGGGGGGGAGGAGAAGATAATGGTGTGGACCAGGCCGTTCAAGAAAGTTTCTCCTTGCCGGGAAGCAGACGGCAGAAAAGCTAAGTTGCTAAAGTTTGAGCAATCAGTTTTTTAAGTTTTTGAGTTATTTTCCTTGAACGACCGTGCTTTGTATGGAAAACCTGTGCGCGGAGGAACCAACTCGTAGCTAGCTGCGCCCTTACTTTGTTTCGAGTCTGCTCAACAACTTAAGTGAGCTGCAACTAGTTGCGACAAGGTTGCTTGTCGGTAGCGACCCCGCCAGCAGGCTGCTGAAGTTCCGCACTCGGCGCTCGCGGCAAGGGTGCCTGCACCGGCAAGTTTCCCTAGAAAGCGTAGGGCAGAACCATACAAAGCCAAGAGTCGAGTAAAGGAAGTAACACAGCAATTTTTTGCCTAAGATAGAGTTATATTACAAAAATAACTTGTCGCGCCTCTAATAAAGTGTTCCCATGACATGACTGGCAGCGACAAGAAAAGAAGAAAATGGACGGCCTAATCTACGCGACCGCCGTCAACCCTTTTGACCTCGTTCACCCTGTCCACAATGGGTGCGATGAGGGCCTTAAGTGCATCAAGATCAGCGTCCGCCGGCAGCCTCTTGAGGACGTTGGTGAGGTTGAGGCCCGGATTGCGGAAGGCCACCTTCACCAGCACCTTCTCCAGAACTCCGGCACAAATCGAGCGTGACTCGTCGGCCAACTGCTTTGGGATCCGTTCCCGGAGTTGCTGGAGCGCCGCCGCCACGCCTTTGAAGAACAGAGTGAGCTTGGCGCTGGGTTGGAGGTTCTCGTCGGAGGAGTACCCGAAGCCTTCCACCCCCAATTGCACCAGCTCCTCTTCGATGACTGCAACAATGTTCATGAGGCCCTCCGTCCAGAGCGCCACAGTATCTCTGAGAAGATTCTGGGTTTCGGCGGCCCTCGCTAGCAGCGCCTCGTTGGCCTTGATGTCCTTCTTCAAGTACGCCTCCCGTTTTTTGGCGCCGTCCAACGTCTCCGTCAGGGTGGCCAGCTTCAGCTCCAGATCAGCATTGGAATTCTTGGCGGCGCGCAGCTCTTTGCCCTTCTCGGAGAGTTGGCCCTGCAGCTCACCGTGGGCAAGGGCGTCCTTCTCGCGCTCCAGCTTGAGCGCGGCAAGCTCTTCGCCACCCACCTTCAGATCCGCTTCCACCTGCGCCACCTTTACTTCCAATTCCTTCTTGGCGGTCTCGACAGCCGCAACCGCATCCTTTGCCTCTTGGAGCGACCCGCCAAGTGCCCGTTCACGCACGGCAAGCTCCTCCTCGTGGCTGTCAAGGTTCACTTTCCGCTGAGCCAGCTCGCCTTCTCGCGCGTACAGCTTCTCGCCGATGAGCCGCTGCTGCTCTTTAGCTTCGGCCTTCTCGAGGAGGAAGGCCTTCCGCTCTTCAGCAAGCTGCTCCCGCTCCTCCGCCAAGGCCCGGAGAGCTTCCTGGCAAAAACCCCGGAGCTCCTCCGCGCGCTTCTCTATATCCAAGCTCGCTTTCGCGACGAGCGCTTCCCAGGACTCCAACTTGACTTGACGGGCGCGATAGAGCGCCAGCAGCCTCCGCAGCAGCCGCTCTTCCTCGGGCTCGTCACTGCTGCTTCCCGGCGCGTCAATGATCGACAACCCGACGGAGGCAAGCACCTCCCCATCCAAAACTTCTCCTTCTACCGGTGCCTTGGAGCTTGACGCCCAAGAGATCTTGATGAAGATGCCCTCGCCAGCCTTCAGATAGGCGCCGGGCTGGGGCTCCTCAGAGCCTAACGCTACGGCAGCGGCGGAGGGATCGGCGGTCGGTGCAGCGCCTGACGCTCCTGCGGCCTCAGGGCCGTCGGTGCGATTGCCAGATCCCCCGCCAGCTTCCTCGGCGGCAGCCTTGGCGGCCTCTTCACCGGCAGGCACATCGGCACCAGCTCCGTCTTCGGCGGCCGTGGCATCATCAGTGTTGCCGCGGGCGTCCTCTCCGCCGCCCGCCTCGGTCTCCATCAGATCCGCGGAGGGTGGACCTGACAACCGGAGAAGAATGAGAAGTCAAACAAGCACTCAAGAAGAAAAATCAGCAGAAGAATACAAAGAAAGTTTCGGGCAGGAAGGATTACCTGTGCTGGGATCCGTTGTCATAAGCTCCACCATCGGCGGATCGTTAGCGCTGTCCCTTGCCGGAGACTCCTCCCTTGCCGGAGGCTCCTCCCTTACCGGAGAACGCTCCCTTGTCGGGGAGTCCGCCCTTGGCGGCGTAGTCGAAGCAGACGACGAGTCGGAGGAGATCACCATGCCCTCCTGGTGAAGCTATTCTGCTCCTGCACAAACAAACCAGTGGTCAGATGTCAACAAAGGAAAAGAGCAACCACGCGCACCCAGAAACAGAAAGTAAACCATATGCTTACGCTGGGGGCTGCGCTGGGGGCTGCTCCGCGAAGTGATGGCCGGATCCGGCAAGGTGGTCTCGGGCGCGCCTCCTGTCGTCGCAGTGGGCTCGTCCTTGATGAACACCACCTGAGCCTTGGCCCTCTTCGCCGCCCTCTGGGCCAGAGTCCTGAAAAGGGAGAGTCCAGGGTGGGTCAGATCAGATGCAAGACAGGAATGGCAAGTTGAAGAACTACAAGAACAACAAGGGAATCTTACTCTTCTTCCTCTTCCTCGTCGGAGCTGAGCGTGGAGAGGTCGAAGTGCGGCCCACCTCCGGCGCGACGAGGTGGAGGGGTGGGATCCCTTGGCCGCTTGGCGGGGACTGCGGCGCCAGCCCGAGATGACCCCGCCCCAGTTGCCACTGCGGCGGGAGGCGCACCCACGGCAACCGTACTTGTCGCGGCGGAGCGCGTCGCGCGGCGCTGCGGCTGTTGACCAGCTTGCCGCCCTGCTGCGTCCCCGATCCTGCGGAGGCGCCTTCTTGGCTGCACAGGGGGCTGCGTTCCGGGCCCTGTTTCCGGCAAGCTCCCCAGAGATGGCGGGCTGCTCGCACCCTCGGCGGGCTCACTCAACTCGGCGTCGGGCGCGGCAAGCTCTTCTTCGTCTTTGGGCCACTCCCGCTCAGCAAGACTCATCGCCGATGCCGCGTCCGCTTCCTCCACCGTGAACCCAAATTCACCCGCGGCTACGGCTGCCGCCGCCTCTTCCGCCCTGGTGGCGATGCGTTCCATCTCTTGATCGGTGGTGTCGCGGGTGAGGAGCTTCTTGTCGTCGGCATTGACCGCTACTTCCACTAGGCTGTCGAAGAACTGCTGCACAACGTCTCCGGCAGGCTCTTGCCAAGTTGGAGCGATCCCGTGTGAATCACACAACGGCATCATGGCGCAGATGCGGTCGCGCGAGGAGTTGTTGCACAGAGGAACGACGCCTGCCGGCAACCTGAACCACTCGGGATGCTGTGGGTCGTGCTTGAATATCTCCTTGAGTATCCCGTCCAACTCTATGACGGTGAAATTGAAGTTGAGGCCTGGGCGCAACCTCATGATATCTGCCGGGCCTCCAAATTCCCAGGCGGGTCTCCCCCTCGCCTGCAGAGGGGCGATACGCCGGCGAAGGAAATCTGCGCCGACAGCTCCTACAGTCAGCCCGGCAAGCCTGAGACGCAAGATCCGAGTGGTGGCGATCTTCAGCTTGTCGTCGTCCACGGACAGAGCGCTCCAGTCATTGCCACGCACTGTTGGGGCTTGGCATAGGGCGGTGAACGGCTGCGGGCTCTCTTCTACAACCCAGCACCAATCTGCACTCCACTCGTCCCACTTGCTGCGGAGCTCCCCCTCCAGATAGGTCTCCTTCTTGCCGGGCCGCGAGATCCAGGCGATCCCGCTGGCAAGGGGTTCCCCTCTCTCGACACGAGGCATAAAGAAATTGCGGAAGAGAGCTACGTTGGGGTGGACTCCGACAAAGTTTTCGCATAGATGGGCGAAAACTGCCATGGTCAGAACGGCGTTGGGGGTGAAGTCAAGGAGGTGGAGTCCATAGGTGTTCATGACGTCGCAAAAGAAATCAGAGAATGGCGGGCAGAGCCCGCAGTAGAAGAACACGGCGAAGAAAGGATATCCGCCAACTGGAGCTGCTTGCGAGGCGACGGCGGAGAGTACCTTCATGCGCGGATGCGCCCGCGTCTCCGTCGACCAGAAGAGATAGTACCACTCCCTCAGCTCCTTCGCGGAGAGCTC
>NC_041393.1:166080182-166083375 GCF_002162155.2 Triticum dicoccoides
CTCCTTCTGCAGCGCCTCAAGCCGCTGCGCTTCGATCGACTTCACAGCTTTCGCGGCCGCGGCCTTCGTCGCCTTCCCCTTCCCGGGCTTCGGAGGCATGGCGAAGGCGGTGGGGGAGATCGACGGCGCTGGTGGTGGAAGCAGCGATGGGGGCGGAGCGCTGCCCTCTTTCAACTCTGCAAGCGGAGGAGGGCGGCGGAGATTTCTGAGATTGTAGCAGCGAAGGGCGAAGGTGGGGGAAATGCCCCTGTTTCCCCTGCTTATAAAGAGGGACGGGGCGGACATTTCGGCCTTCCAAATAAACAACCACCCACGATCTCTCCCACGACTCCGCGATTGACGCGTGCCGTTACGGGGGGCGCGGTGGATACGGAGTTAGATTCGGCATAACCCAGGCTCCGCGCGTGCCCGTGCCCTGTTTTGGGCCTGGCCCAACAGCGCTCGACACCGTGTGTGGCCCAGGCCCGGGGGCTCCTGTCGGTGTACTAGAGTAGGGGTACCCTAGTATCCCGAACTTGTGCACGGGCAGTTGCAGCGCCGCGCGGCAAGGCTTGCCGGACGACCGCCAGAGTCCTCCGTGGGTTCCTTTGGAGCCATTCAAGAACAAAGCATTCAAGATGAAGAGACAAGGCCCCGGCAAGAGGATCTTGCCAGGAAGAGACAAGGCCCCGGCAAGAGGAGCTTGCCGGGAAGGCGAACCACGGCACTTCAAGAAACTTGCCGCGATGCACCGCATGTCCCGGCAAGGTTCGGTGAACGACAAGCTTCTGGACTCGACAAGACGACGACCCCGACAAGGTACTCGTCGGGGGCCCGCTGCCACTCTGTACCCACGCTCCAGCGCACCCACCCGCGTGTCGCCATGAGGCTTCCTCAGGGGCGCGTGGCGGGAGCCTGTGCAGCCAGGGGTACGCGGTGGCAAGCGGAGATGAAGAGAAGGCCATCGTGGCAAACGGTGGCGCTCCTAACGGTCACTTTTTGCACTGTTTAGGCAACTCAGACGGGCATTCAATGACCTTGTCCCCTGCCGTCAGAGTTAGGTAGGGTGCACTGTGTCCACAGTAGCGGTAGCTGCACCTACCGCATCCTTTTCCTTTTTTACCCTTCTAGTCTACGTTGCCACCTGTCGGTGACCCCTTGAAAGTATAAAAGGAGGCCCAAGTGCAACGTAGAAGTGGTTCGGCTCATTCGACACATCAGGAACACTCTCACGCTCGGTCTGGCAGCGTCCATCGCTCCTGAGCAAGAATTCAATACACACAAACAAGCAGCAGTAGGGTTTTACGCATCCGTGCGGCCCGAAGCTGGGTAAAACTGCTCGCGTGTACTGCCTCGATCCGCTCTTTGCGCGGCCTCCCCCCCTCCGAACCGAAAGGGGCCCGGTCCCCATAGGTGTTGGTGGATCAGCTTCCCCGACAGAGAAGCCTCCCCCAAGCTTGTGGGAGACTCTCTTCTTCAATTTGCACAAAATTATATATTTCCCTTAAAGCAGCTTATTTCTTATGAGCGGGGAAATATTTAGCAGAAAAGTAATAAATCATATCTACGCACACAACCAGGATCAAGAGAATTAAATCATATTTTAGCATCACCCTTTAATGAAAATGGAAATAACTTGAGGATATAGTAGTAATGAATTTTTTCCTCGTGAGTGAATAGGGTTGCTATATCATTCAATTTAGTAAGATGTGCCACAATAGTTTCATATTCATAGCCATAAAAAGGACCAGATTCAACCAAATTAATTATCTCAGGATCGACAGAGAAATCATAATCCTTATCAGTAATACAGATAGGTGAAGTAGCAAAAGCAGGGTCATATTTCATTCTAGCATTCAGAGACTTTTCTTTCAGCTTAGCTAATAATTTCTTAAGATCAGATCTATCATTGAAAGCAAGAAAATCTCTAGCAGTTTCTTCATCCATAACATAACCCTTAGGTACAACAGGCAATGCATATCTAGGGGGAGAATCTTCATCATCACTTTCATCAGTATTATCAGTTTCAATAATTTCATTCTCTCTAGCCCTAGCAAGTTGTTCATTAAGAAATTCACCTAATCGCACAGTATTATCAAGCATAGAAGTAGTTTCATCATAAGCATCACACATTGTAGAAGTGGCATCATCAATAACATGCGACATATTAGAATTAATAGCAGAAGCAGGTTTAGGTGTCACAAATTTACTCAAAACAGAAGGAGAATCAAGTGCAGAGCTAGATGGCAGTTCCTTACCTCCCCTCGTAGTTGAGGGATAAATCTTGGTTTTCTCGTCTTTCAAGTTCCTCATAGTGATCAGCAGATATAAATCCCAAGTGACTCAAATAATAGAGCTATGCTCCCTGGCAACGGCACCAGAAAATAGTCTTGATAACCCACAAGTATAGGGGATCGCAACAGTTTTCGAGGGTGGAGTATTCAACCCAAATTTATTGATTCGACACAAGGGGAGCCAAAGAATATTCTCAAGTATTAGCAGTTGAGTTATCAATTCAAGCACACCTGGAAAACTTAATATCTGCATCAACCTATTTAGTAGCAAAGTAATATGGAAGTAACGATAACAGTGGCAAAAGTAACATTAGCAGTTTTGTAGTAATTGTAATAGTGGCAATGGTAAAGTAACTAAGCAAAGATCAATACGTGAAAAGCTCGTAGGCATTGGATCAGTGATGGATAATTATGTCGGATGTGATTCCTCATGCAACAGTTATAACATAGGGTGACACAGAACTAGCTCCAGTTCATCAATGTAATGTAGGCATGTATTCCGAATATAGTCATACGTGCTCATGGAAAAGAACTTGCATGACATCTTTTGTCCTACCCTCCCATGGCAGCGGGGTCCTATTGGAAACTAAGGGATATTAAGGCCTCCTTTTAATAGAGTACCGGACCAAAGTATTAACACTTAGTGAATATATGAACTCCTCAAACTACGGTCATCACCGGGAGTGGTCCCGATTATTGTCGGATCATAACACATAGTAGGTGATTATTGACTTGCAAGATAGGATCAAGAACTCACATATATTCATGAAAACATAATAGGTTCAGATCTGAAATCATGGCACTCGGGCCCTAGTGACAAGCATTAAGCATGGCAAAGTCATAGCAACATCAATCTTAGAACATAATGGATACTAGGGATCAAACCCTAACAAAACTAACTCGATTACATGGTAAATATC
>NC_041393.1:166083915-166113071 GCF_002162155.2 Triticum dicoccoides
AAGAGAGATTAGGGCTTGGCGGCGGCTCCGTATTGTAAAACGCGATGAATCCTTCTCTCTGATTTTTTTCTCCCCGAACGTGAATATATGGAGTTGGAGTTGATGTCGGTGGAGCTCCAGGGGGCCACGAGACAAGGGGGGCGCCAGGGGGGCAGGCGCCCCCCACCCTCGTGGACAGGGTGTGGGCCCCCTGGTCTTGATTCTTTCGCCAGTATTTTTATTAATTCCAAAAATATTCTCCGTGAAGTTTCAGGTCATTTCCAGAACTTTTATTTCTGCACAAAAATAGCACCATGGCAATTCTGCTGAAAACAGCGTCAGTCTGATTTAGTTCCATTCAAATCATGCAAGTTAGAGTCCAAAACAAGGGCAAAAGTGTTTGGAAAAGTAGATACGATGGAGACGTATCACATCATATTATTGATCATCTTTATAATATCTTTCTTGAAAATGATGGATCAGAAAATTGTGCTCAATTGTTAGAAGAAGAAGTCAATAGAATGTTTGGCACAATTTATTTGAATGATGAGCATGATTGCAATATTGTTAGTATGAATTCTTTGAATAACCAAAATGCTAATGATGATTGCACTAGCCATGATAATGATGTCTCCTATAAGAATGTCAACTTTTGCAGTGTTAATTGGGAGTGCAAAAGCACACCAAAAAGGGAAGATAGATTTTGTAAGAAGCATAAATTTTTAGAAACGAAAAGGTTGCAAGAGAGCTAGATGATTGTGCTAAAAGATTTAATATTTTTTGCCATCCTTGTGAACTTTGCAATGAACATGGTCATTTAAATCTCCAATGCTATTTGTTTCATGATCAAATCATGTCCAAAAATTGTGATAACTTGATTACCCTTGAGCATCATAAAGAGCTTAGTCTTCTTTTGGGGTATTAAGAAATGAAACGTATAACTAAGGGTATTCCAAAATTTAATCTCAATAGATTTCTTGATTTTGATCTAGAGGAAATTTATATGTTTTGTGCGGTAAATTGCATTGAGAATCCTTATATTGCCAACTATCTAAAGAAAAGAAAACAAATAGAATATGAAGAGAGTACTAATGAAAGGGAAAATATTTCCCAATACCCTCCTAGTGTTTCTTATGATGAATCAAGTAACGACGAGGATCTTCCTATCCAATCAATCTCTTCAACAAGAAGCTCGAAAAAATTGATTAAACACACACGTGAGGTGGTGAAGAAGAAAAAGAAAAGAAGAAAAAGTAGAGGTAAAAAGGTAACTCTCCCAAGTATTATTGCTCCTATCACCATTGTGCCTCATGAAAGTGAATCAAATATGTTGATGGAGGATGATGATATTGAGTATGATTTTGTGATGCTAATACTTGTTGTAATGATTATGCTTGGGAAGACAATGATGTCTTTTATGATCTTGAAAATATTTTTGGCACTTGCTTGGAAGAATATGATAATAATGTTTGTTATACTATTGGTGCCATTCATGCTATTGATAAGAATGATTATGATGATATGCAAAACCACAAGCTTGGGGATGCTAGATTTGATGAGTATGAAATGTTTGAAGATTTATTTGATGCAAATAATGCTTGTCCCAAGCTTGGGGATGCTTTGCATAATGAATATGATCCTTTGATTCCTTCTACTTTCTATAATAAAATTTATTATGATGATAGCATGCCTCCTATTTATGATGATTACAGTGATGAAAGTGGGTTTGGAAGAGTGTCAACTCTAGGTAGTAGTGATCCCACTATTTTGGAGGGTGTTGAATCTTATTACAATATTGATGAAAGTAGATTTGGAGAGGTCGTGACTTTATTTAGTGATACATCCAATATTTTGGAAGAGGTTTCAATTTACTATGATGAGAACAAAGTTGCTACTTATGATGATTATTATAATGACATGTATGCCATAAAGAGTGATAAATCTTCTATGCTTTTGGATCATAAAAAGAATGCTTTATGTGATGGTTATATGGATGAATCTATTCATGATGCTACTGAAAATTATTATGAGGGAGGAACTTATGATTCATGATGCTCTTGTTATGTTTCAACTTTTATCTTTTATGCGAGCATCACTGAAATCATCATGCCTAGCTTAAAAGGTATTAAAGAAAAGTGCTTGTTGGGAGACAACCCAGCATTTACCCCTATTGTTTTTGTGTGTTAACATGATTATGCTACTGTGGTAATCATGTTTTATTGCTTTTGTTTCAATAAAGTGCCAAGTAAAGCCTTTGGGATAGTGTGGATGATAGTTGACTTGAATATGCGCAAAAACGGAAACTTTTGGGCCCAGAGCAGGAATTTAAAAAAATTACTGGAATGTGATTTTGATCTGAAATTTTTACAGGTGATAGATATACAAATTCTCTATGTTGTACTAACTTTTCAGAATTTTTGGAGTAGCAGAAGTATGGTTGGAGTACAGATTACTACAGACTGTTCTGTTTTTGACAGATTTTGTTTTCAATGCATAATTTTCTCGTTTCCTTGTTTCTATGGCTTATATTGCTCAATATAAATTGTGGAAATGATATGCTACAGTAGGCATTGTGTGGAAAAAATTATGAAACTTGTCTTTGACAGTACCAAAGTGAAATGGTCTGCTCTTTATCATACTAACCTACCTCACGAAGTTCCGTTTAGTTTTGTGTGATTGAAGTTCTCAAGTTTTGGGTGAGATGTCGATATGAGGAGAATAAGGAGGGACAAGACCCTAAGCTTGGGGATTACCAAGGTAACCCAAGGTAATATTCAAGGAACATCCAAGCAACTAAGCTCGGGGATGCCTCGGAAGGCATCCTCTCTTTCGTCTCCAACATTATTGGTAACATCACTTGGAGCTACATTTTTATTCGTCACATGATATTTGTTTTGCTTGGAGCGTCATTTTATTTTGTTAGGATTTTATTTATGTTATTAGAATAATGTTTTGCATCTTTCTCTTCAATAAAAATGTCAAGGATAGCCTTTACCATGCTTATTTTCCAAGTCTACATGTTGCTGTTTCAAAACAGAGAGTTTTCGTTGTTGCAAAAATTCCCGAGAAAAGTCAGAATGTGATAAAATGTTGAAACTTTTTTGCATAGTAATATATAATAAATGTTCTACAGTGTGGTAATTTTTCAGAATTTTTGGAGTTAGGGAAGTATGATAAATCTTGCATTCTTTACAGACTGTACTGTTTTGGCAGATTGCTGTTATGGTTGCACTGTTGCATATGTTTGCTTGTTTAATGATTCTATTTGAGGGTATGAGTATTAAATATGCAGAGGCATTTAGTATTCAATGTCAAATAATAATTTTTGTGATTTGCTATAGTAGAGAATGATAAGGTTTTGTATTGATTTATACTAACTTATCTCACGAGTTCTTGTTGAGTTTTGTGTGGATGAAGTTTTTGAGATTTAGGGAAACCGTGATATAAGAGGAATTAAGGAGACACAAAAGCTCAAGCTTGGGGATGCCCAAGGCATCCCAAGCTAATATTCCAAGAAGTCTCAAGCATCTAAGCTTGGGGATGCCCCGGTAGGCATCCCACCTTTCTTCTTCAACAATGATCGGTTAGTATCGGTTGAGCCTAAGTTTTTGCTTCTTCACATGAGTTGTGCTATGATTGGAATGTCATTTTGTTTAGTTTTGTTTAGCTTGATGTTTTAATAAATACTTAGATCTAAGAGTTTTTAAATAAGAGAGAATCCACAATTAGCTACCCATTTACATAACTACTCGCTTGATCTTCACTTATATCTTTTTGGAGTAGCTTGTCATTTACTCTTGTGCTTCACTTTTATCTTATGAGTAAATAGTTGAATGAATTGAATATCATGAAGTTGAAGTTGTATGCTCATATCATGCCGAGTGGTAGCTTCACATTGGGTTTAGAAAGTGAAATCTTTTGAAGCTTGACAATTACAATATAGGTCATACAAGCAATTCTCGAATGATTACTATAAGGAAGAGAACTTTCACATGCAAATACACTATCTTGGAAATCTTTTGTGATTGAGAGCCCCCATCAAAATATTATATGCTAAAATTGCTGACGTTGGACAAGGAAGACAACGTAATGATTTATGTTTGTTCATATTCACATAGAAGTTATATTTTCATAGATCCTTCAACATGTGGTGCTTGCCCCCTATCTTTGCTAGCCAAAAATTCCGCACCAAGTAGAGATACTACTTGTGCATCAAATAACCCTTAAACCCAAATCTTGTTTTGAGAGTCCACCATACCTACCTATGGATTGAGCAAGATCCTTCAAGTAAGTTGTCATCGGTGCAATAAGGCAATAAAATTGCTTCTAAAAGTGTTAGATCATTTAGTATAAGGGAAATTGAGCGTTGTACGAACTTGTGATGGCAAAAAATAAAAGCGACATACTGCATAATAAAGGTTGCTATCGCAAGGCAATATAACGTGACGTTCTTTTGCACTAAGGGGTTGAGCATCAAATAAATAAGCGCATGGCAACCTCTGCTTCCCTCTGTGAAGGGCCTATCTTTTACTTTTCAGTATTTACTTTTATGCAAAGAGTCAAAAAAATTCTCTCTATTCCTTTTTATTTTTCTCTTTTGGCAAGCATCATGTGGTGAGGAAAGATCTAGGCACATATATCCAGTGGGATATGGATAGCATGAGTATTATTGTTGACATCACCCTTGAGGTGAACATGTTGGGAGGCGAAATATTAGCCCCTATCTTTATATGTGTCTAGTTGAAACGTTTTGTTCATGTGTATGAGGTGAGTGTTAGCAATCATAGATGACTATATGATGGTTGAGTATGTGGAGCTCTTACTTAGACTCTGTTGAATAAGTTGAATTGCAATTACTTGGTGACTGAGATCATAGGTTGTTGAATTTCAAGAGAATTCATTGTTTGAACCTTAACATGTGAATTGGTTGCTACTTGGTCGTGAGAAGTTTTATAAGAAAGAATTAATGTTATGATGCTTGGAAAAGTGATTGAAATTGTCATTGACCAAACTTGTGCACTTTGCTAGCATACACACTTCATAAACTATTTCTTTTATCATTTACCTTCTCGAGGATGAGTAGAAATTAAGCTTGGGGATGCTGATGCGTCTCCAACATATCTATAATTTATGAAGTATTCATTCCATGTTTACAATAATTTTATATGATTTTGGTATGATTTGCATGGAACTAACCCGGACTGACGCTGTTTTCAGCAGAACTACCGTGGTGTTGTTTTTTGTGCAGAAATGAAAGTTCTCCAAACACCACGAAACTTTTTGTGAATTTTTTATGGAACAGAAGACTACCAATGGGCCAGAGCACCACCTAGGGGGTGCCCTGAGGGGGCACGACCCACCAGGGCGCACCCCGGTGGGTTGTGCCCACCTCGGTGGCCTCCCGCACCCCCTCTTCGCCCTATAAATTCCCAAATATTCCAAAAACCCTCGGGCAGACCCTAGATCAGAAGTTCCACTGTTGCAAGCCTCTGTAGCCACCAAAAACCAATCGGGAGCCCGTTCTGGCACCCTGCCGGAGGGGGAGGTCATCACCAGTGGCCATCTTCATCATCTTGATGGCCACCACGATGAGGAGGGAGTAGTCCACCCTCCAGGCTGAGGGTTTGTACAAGTAGCTATGTGTTTAATCTGTCTCTCTCTCTCGTGATCTCAAGATGTCACGATCTTGATATATCACGGGCTTTGTTAACATAGATGGATCATATGATGTTTCTCCCCTCTCTACTCTTGTTGTGATGAATTGAATCTTTACCCTTTGAAGTGTTGTCTTATCGGATTTGAATGTTCAGATCTGAGAACACATGATATATGTCTTGCATAAGAATACCCATGGTGACAATGGGGTATTATTTTGATTCACTTGATATATGTTATGGCACTCAACTTGCGGATTCCCGAGGTGACTTTGGGGTAATATATACATAGGGGTTGATGCACATTTTTATTATCATTTCTCTGATAGAAACTTTGGGGTCTCCTTGTAATTCTTTGTGTGGATTTAGTATTATGATCATGAAGTTGTTTGATGCATATCGTAGAATTAACTCACAGATACTTATGGTGACATTGGAGTATCTTGGTGACATTAGAGTTGGTTGATGTGTGTCATACGGTGTTATTTTAGTACGAACTCTAGGATAGATTGATCAGAAAGAATAGCTTTGAGGTGGTTTCATACCCTACAAACAATTTCTATCTTTTGTTCTCCGCTAATAGGAACTCGGGGTGATTCTTTATTGCACTTTGAGGGATAATCATATGATCCAACTATGTTAGCATTGTTGAGAGATTGCACTAGTGAAAGTATGCACCCTAGGCCTCATTTTCCATCATTGCAATACCGTTTGTGCTCCGTTTTACTATCTACTACCTTGCTGTTTTTTATTGTTCGCACTACAAAAACTCATATCTACTATCCATACTACACTTTTATCACCATCTCTTCGCCAAACTAGTGCACCTATAAAATTTTCCATTGTATTGGGTGTGTTGGGGACACAAGAGATTTCTTGTATTTGATTGCAGGGTTGCTTTAGAGAGACTATCTTCATCCTACGCCTCCCACGATTGATAAACCTTAGGTCATCCACTTGAGGGAAAATTGCTACTGTCCTACAAAACTCTGTGCTTCGACGCCCAACACGAGTCTACAAGAATAAAGTTGCATAGTAGACATTAGTAGACGTAGTACAATATAGCCACTGAGTCAATGCTAGCTTGCTGCAATTAAACTCCACAACCCCATTTGTTGATACTGATGCATATGTAGATAGTTCTGATGTAAGTCTTGCCGAGTACATTTGTACTCACGTTTGCTTAATTTATGTTTTTGCAGAGAGACTCCAGTCTCACTAGCAGTTTCACGTGGGTTTCAAAAATTTGCTTGGGAATCCCAGACAGAGGTTTGGTTCCTTTGGAGGGTCTTGTAGGTAGACATGCTTTCTAGCCTTCTTTCTTTCCAGCTCTCTATACTTAGACATGATAAGATTTCACATGTGCTTGTTGCTTGTATGACTTGTATGTTGGGTCATGAGACCCATGGTTGTAATATCATCTATGTATGGCTCTTCGGAGCCTTTCAATTAAATACTTTGAGTCGTAGAGTCTTGTTGTGATGCCATGTTGTATTTACACATATTGAGCATATTGTGTGTATGTTATTGAAATGCTTGGTATGTGTGGGATCCGACACTTAGTTGTTTATTCTTGGTAGCCTTCCTTATGGGGAAATGTCTCCTAGTGCTTCCATCGGTACACATGGATTGACCGGCATGTGTCCTTCTTTGCTCCTGTGTCTGCCCCTACGGGGAAATGTCACGTGGTGTTTACCAGAGTCATGATAGCTTCCTACAGCCCGGTTACACTCGCTGCTGACTGACACGTGCATTGTTGGGTCATGTATGCCTGTCCCTCTAAGTTTGTGCCACCTTGGGTTTACGACTAATCATGTCAGCCTGGGTTCTCTGTCATATGGATGCTAGCGACGCAATCATATACGTGAGCCAAAAGGCGCAAACGGTCCTAGCCAAGGTAAGGCTACAGCCGTGGGAATACCGTGCGTGAGGCCGCAAAGTGATATGATGTGTTACATGCTAGATCAATGTGACTTAGGATCGGGGTGCCGACAAGGCTTCCCGCCGATAACCAAGCGAGTGAGAGTGTGAAAGGATCAAGAAGAGGTGTCTAGAGGGGGGGTGATTAGACCCTCAACAAGCAAAAGTAGTAGTTTTTATATATTTTCAAGTTGAGGTTGAGGATTAGCACAATTTTAAGCATTCCCAATACACTTCAAGCAAGCATGGAAAGAGTATAAGCAGCGAAAAGAGTAAAGCATGCTAGTTGCAAGAAAGTAAAGGGATGGGATTGGAGTGTGCAAACGCAATGAAGACACGGAGATTTTTGGCGTGGTTCCGATGGGTGGTGCTATCGTACATCCATGTTGGTGGAGACTTCAACCCACAAAGGGTAACGGCTATGTGAGTCCATGGAGGGCTTCACCCACGAAGGGTCCACGAAAAAGCAACCGTGTATATCCCACCATGGCCATCGCCCACGAAGGACTTGCCTCACTCGGGTAGATCCTCATGAAGTAGGCGATCTCCTTGCCCTTACAAACTCTCTGGTTCAACTCCACAATCTTGTCGGAGGCTCCCAAGTGACACCTAACCAATCTAGGAGACACCACTCTCCAAAAGGTAATAGATGGTGTGTTAATGGTGAACTCCATGCTCTTGTGCTTCAAATGTTAGTCTCCCCAACACTCAACTTCCTCTCACAGATTTGGCTATGGTGGAAAGAAGATTTGAGTGGAAAGCAACTTGGGGAAGGCTACAGAACAAGATTCTTGTGGTTGAATTGGAATGTATTGGTCTCAACAGATGAGTAGGTGGTTCTCTCTAAGAAAATGAGTAGTGGAAGTGTAGGCACGTTCTGATGGCTCTCGCTCAAATGGAGAAGGGGGTGGAGGGGTATATATAGCCTCCACACAAAATCCAACCGTTACACACATTTGACCCAACTCGGTCAGATCGAGTAGAAGAACTCAGTGAGACCGATTCAGTTCAAAATGTGAACGTTAGGAATCTCGGTGGGATCGACATGATCAACTCAGTGGGACCGATGTGATAGGGCTAGGGCAAAACCTCATCTTGGTGAGACCGATTGCATAAACTCAGTGAGGCCGATTTCATCAATTATCAAACAGAGATTTGGTCAGGCAAACTCGATGGTACCGATTGCACATTTTGGTGAGACCAAAATAATTGCAACCAGCAACAGAGAGTTTGCAAGGCCATCTCGGCGAGACTGAGATTCGTATCGGTGTGACCAAGTTGTCTATGATTTCTGGCAGTGGCTATGTCAACAAAACTCGGTGGCGCCGGATAGATCAAATTGGTGGGGCCGAGTTTGACTTTAGGTTTTGGACATATGTGGAAATGAGAAAGTGGCTGAGGGTTTGGAGCAATATCACTAAGCACTTTGAGCAAGTATACCATTAAGCAACACCTCATCCCATTTTAATAGTGTTGGCTTTCCTATGGACTCAATGTGATCTTGGATCACTAAAATGAAAAATGAAGAGTCTTGAGCCTTTTCCAATCTTTGTCCTTAGCATTTTGAGGGGGTTCCACACCCTCTTGTCCTTGACACGCCATTGTTGAACTCATCTGAAATGTACTCGATAAAAGTATTAGTCCAACAAGAGATATGTTGTCATCAATTACCAAAATCACCCAGGGAGCACTTGTGCTTTCAGTCTCCCCCTTTTTGGTAATTGATGACAACATACATCAAAGCTTTAGATAAAGATATGAATAGTAACATGTAAAGCTTTGGAAGGACATGTAACATGCATAGGCTCCCCCTACATCTATGCAATCATGTAAAGATGGAATATAAGAACATGTGACTGCATAAGCATGTCAGAGAAAGCAATGAGTTACATGTATCTTGTCTATATGCATCAAAGCAAATGATGTAGATAAAGTAGGTATACCTACATGTTCATGAATCCTTCTTGTAAACAATATGTGCAGCAGCAAGAGATCATCATTGATACGTCTCCAACATATCTATAATTTTTGATTGTTCCATGCTATTATATTATCCATCTTAGATGTTCTATATGCATTTATATGCTAGTTTATATGATTTCTGGGACTAGCCTATTAACCTAGAGCCCAGAACCAGTTTCTATTTTTTTTCTTGTTTTTGACTTACAGAAAAGGAATACCAAACGGAGTCCAATTGACCTGCCAATTTACGGAGATTTTTTATGGACCAGAAGAAGCCCCCGAAGCAAAAGAGTTGGGCCAGAAGAGTCCTGAGTCCTCTATAAGGGTGGAGGGCGTGCCCTATCCCCCGGTAGTGTGCCCCTACCTTATGGTTGACTCGGAGACCCCCTTAACGTGAAACAAACGCCAAAAATTCCTATAAATACAGAACCCCCCGAAAAGAAACCTAGATCGGGAGTTCCACCACTGCAAGCCTCTGTATCCACCAAAAACCAATCGGGACCCTGTTCCAGCACCCTGCCGGAGGGGGGATCCATCACCGGTGGCCATCTTCATCATCCCGACTCTCTCCATGACGAGGAGGGAGTAGTTCACCCTCGGGGCTGAGGGTATGTACCAGTAGCTATGTGTTTGATTTCTCTCTCTTGTGTTCTTGATGTGGCATGATCTTGATGTACTGCGAGCTTTGCTATTATAGTTGGATCATATGATGTTTTCCCCCTCTCTACTTTGTGATGAATGGAGTTTTCCCTTTGAAGTTATCTTGTCGGATTGAGTCTTTAAGGATTTGAGAACACTTGATGTATGTCTTGCATGTGCTTATCTGTGGTGACAATGGGATATTCACGTGATCCACTTGATGTATGTTTTGGTGATCAACTTGCGGGTTCAGTGACCTTGTGAACTTATGCATAGGGGTTGGCACGTGTTTTCGTCTTGACTCTCCGGTAGAAACTTTGGGGCACTCTATGAAGTTCTTTATGTTGGTGAATAGATGAATCTGAGATTGTGTGGTGCATATCGTATAATCATACCCGTGGATACTTGTGGTGACATTGGAGTATCTAGGTGACATTAGGGTTTTGGTTGATGTGTGTCTCAAGGTGTTATTTTACTACGAACTCTAGGGATGTTTGTGAAACTTATAGGAATAGCCCAATGGATTGATCGAAAAGAACAACTTTGAGGTGGTTTCGTACCCTACAATAATCTCTTCGTTTGTTCTCCACTATTAGTGACTTTGGAGTGACTCTTTGTTGCACGTTGAGGGATTGTTATATGATCTAATTATGTTATTATTGTTGAGAGAACTTGCACTAGTGAAAGTATGAATCCTAGGCCTTGTTTCGAAGCATTACAATACCGTTTTCTCTCACTTTTATCGCTTGCTACCTTGCTGTTTTTATAATTTCATATTACAAAAACCTATATCTACCATCCATATTGCACTTGTATCACCATCTCTTCGCCGAACTAGTGCACCTATACAATTTACCATTGTATTGGGTGTGTTGGGGACACAAGAGACTCTTTGTTATTTGGTTGCAAGGTTGTTTGAGAGAGACCATCTTCATCCTACGCCTCCCATGGATTGATAAACCTTAGGTCATCAACTTGAGGGAAATTTGCTACTGTCCTACAAACCTCTGCACTTGGAGGCCAACAACGTCTACAAGAAGAAGGTTGCATAGTAGACATCAAGCTCTTTTCTGGCGCCATTGTCGGGCAGGTGAGTGCTTGAAGGTATATCTTTAGATCTTGCAATCGAATCTTTTAGTTTCTTGTTTTATCACTAGTTTAGTCTATAAAAGAAAACTACAAAAAAATGGAATTTAGGTTGCCTCATATGCTTCATCTTTTTAATGTCCTTCATGAAAATGATGGAAAGGAAAATTGTGCCCAAGTGTTAGAAGAATAAGTCTATAAAATGTTTGGCACTACATATTTGAATGATGAGAATGATTGCAATGTTGTTAGTATGAATTCTTTGAGTATCCATGATGCTAATGATATGCAAATCTACAAGCTTGGGGATGCTACGTTTGATGAATATGATATTTTTAGTCCCCCAAATTTTGATGAGAATATTTATTATGATGAAAGCCTGCCTCCTATTTATGATTATTGTATCGATGAAAGTGAGTTTGCAAGAGTGTCAAATTTAGGAAGTAATGATCCCACTATTTTGGAGGGTGTTGAATCTTATTGTGATAATTATGAAAGTGGATTTGGAGAGGTCGTGAATTTATTTAGTGATGAATCCACTATTTGGGAAGAGGTTCCAATTGATTATGAGAACAAAGTTGCTATCTATGATGATTATTGTGATGACATGTACGCTATAAAGAATAATGATAACCATGAAACTTGTCGTCTTGATTTTAATTTTCAATTGGATTATGCCTCACATGATAGTTATTTTGTTGAGTTTGCTCCCACTACTATTCATGAGAAGAAATTTGCTTATGTGGAGAGTAATAAAATTTATATGCTTGGGAATCATGAAAATAATGCTTTATGTGATGGTTATATTGTTGATTCATTCATGATGCTACTGAAAATTATTATGAGGGAGGAATATATGCTTGTAGGAATTACAATAATATCAAGTTTCCTCTCTATGTGTTGAAAATCTTGAAGCTATGCTTGTTTTGCTTTCTTATGCTAGTTGATTCTTGTTCCCATAAGTTGTTTGCTCACAAAATCCCTATGCATAGGAAGTGTGTTGGACTTAAATGTGCTAGTCATATGCTTCATGATGCTCTCGTTATGCTTCAATTCTTATCTTTCATGTGAGCATCATTGAAATCATCATGCCTAGCTATTAAGGCATTAAAGAAAAGCGCTTGTTGGGAGACAACCCAATATTTATCCTTACTGTTTTTGTGTGTTCACATGAATATGCTACTGCAGTAATCATGTTTTATAGCTTTTGTTTCAATAAAGTGCCAAGTAAGACGTTTGGGATGGCTTACAGTAATAGTTGTGTTGATCCTGCTGAGAAACTGAAACTTTTGCACCCAGTAAATTAGTTTTTATAATTCACAGAAACATGATTTTGATCTTATTCTTTTTGCTCTGGATTGGTACACAAATTACTCAGGATTTCCTAATTGTCTGAATTTTTGGAGTTACAGAAGTATTCTAGAGTTACAGATTACTACATATTGTTCTGTTTTTGACAGATTCTGTTTTCTATGTGTTGTTTGCTTATTTTGATGAATCTATGAGTAGTATCGGAGGGTATGAACCATAGAGAAGTTCGAATACAGTAGATATTGCACCAATATGAATTTAGAATGAGTTCACAATAGTACCAAAAGTGGTGATTTATTTTCTTATACTAACGGAGCTTACGAGTTTTCTGTCAAGTTTTGTGTTGTGAAGTTTTCAAGTTTTGGGTAAAGATTCGATGGACTATGGAATAACGAGTGGCAAGATCCTAAGCTTGGGGATGCCCAAGGCACCCCAAGGCAATATTCAAGGACAACCAAGAGCCTAAGCTTGGGGATGCCCTGGAAGGCATCCCCTCTTTCGTCTTTGTTCATTGGTAACTTTACTTGGAGCTATATTTTTATTCACCACATGATATGTGTTTTGCTTGGAGCGTCATTTGGTTTTATTTTGTTTTGCTTGCTGTTTGAATAATATCCCAAGATCTGAAACTCTTAAATGTTAGAGAGTCTTCACATAGTTACATAATTATTCAACTACTCATTGATCTTCACTTATATCTTTTGGAGTAGTTTGTCATTTGCTCTAGTGCTTCACTTATATCTTTTTAGAGCACAACGGTGGTTTTATTTTGAAGAAATTGATGAACTCTCATGCTTCACTTATATTATTTTGATAGTATTTTAGAACAGCATGGTAGTTTGCTTTGGTTATAAATTTAGTCCTAATATGATAGGCATCCAAGAGGGATGTAATAAAAACTTTCATATAAAGTGCATTGAATACTATGAGAAGTTTGATTCCTTATGATTGTTTTAAGATATGAAGATGGTGATATTAGAGTCATGCTAGTGAGTAATTGTGGATTGTAGAAATACTTGTGTTAAAGTTTGTGATTCCCGTAGCATGCACGTATGGTGACCCGTTATGTGATGAAGTCGGAGCATGATTTATTTTTTGATCGTCTTCCTTATGAGTGGCGATCGGGGACGAGTGATGGTATTTTCCTACCATTCTATCCCCCTAGGAGCATCTGAGTTCTTTATGACTAATGTTGAGTCCATGGATTATACACACTCTCACCCTTCCACCATTGCTAGCCTCTCTAGTGCCGCACAAATTTCGCCGGTACCATACACCCACCATAACCTTCCTCAAAACAGCCACCATACCTACCTATTATGGCTTTTCCATAGCCATTCTGAGATATATTGCCATGCAAATTTCCACTATTCTGTTTATTATGACACACTTCATCATTGTCATATTGCTTTGCATGATCATGTAGTTGACATTGTATTTGTGGCAAGCTACCATTCATAATTCTTTCATACATGTCACTCTTGAATCATTGCACATCCCGGTACACCGCCAGAGGAATTCATATAGTCATATTTTGTTCTGAGTACCGAGTTGTAATTCTTGAGTTGTAAGTAAATAAAAGTGTGATGATCTTCATTATTAGAGCATTGTCCCAGTGAGGAAAGGATGATGATGACTATGATTCCCCAACAAGTCGGGATGAGACTCCGGACGAAAAATAAAAATAAAAATGAAAAAAGAGGCCATAAAAAAGAGAAAGAGAAGGCCGAAAAGGGTGGCAAGGCCTGTACAAAAGGGTGGCTGCCGGGCAGGGCCCGACAGTCGCGCCTTAAGGTGTCATCTCAACGGATTTTGATGGTGCCCTATTTAACGTGAATGCAGCCGTCTCTAAAGCATAACCCCAAAACGATAGCGGTAAATCAGTAAGAGACATCATAGATCGCACCATATTCAATAAAGTACGGTTACGACGTTCGGACACACCATTACGATGTGGTGTTCCAGCTGGCGTGAGTTGCAAAACTATTCCACATTGTTTCAAATGAAGACCAAACTCGTAACTCAAATATTCTCATCCACGATCAGATCATAGAAACTTTATTTTCTTGTTACGATGATTTTCCACTTCACTCTGAAATTCTTTGAACTTTTGAAATGTTTCAGACTTATGCTTCATTAAGTAGATATACCCATATCTGCTCAAATCATGTGTGAAGGTAAGAAAATAATGATACCCGCCATGAGCCTCAACACTCATTGGACCGCATACAACGGTATGTATTATTTCCAATAAGTCAGTAGCTCGTTCCATTGTTCCGGAGAACGGAGGTTTAGTCATCTTGCCCATGATGCATGGTTCGCAAGCACCAAGTGGTTCATAATCAAGTGATTCCAAAAGTCCGTCAGCATGGAGTTTTGTCATGCGCTTTACACCAATATGACCTAAACGGCAGTGCCACAAATTCGTTGCACTATCATTATCAACTTTGCATCTTTTGGCTTCAATATTATGAACATGTGTATCATCACGATCGAGATTCGACAAAAATAGACCACTTAGCAAGGGTGCATGACCATAAAAGATATTACTCATATAAATAGAACAACCATTATTCTCTAATTTAAATGAATAACCGTTTCGCATCAAACAAGATCCAGATATAATGTTCATGCTCAACGCTGGCACCAAATAAGAATTATTCAGGTCTAAAACTAATCCCGAAGGTAGATGTAGAGGTAGCGTGCCGACGGCGATCACATCGACCTTGGAACCATTTCTGACGTGCATCGTCACCTCGTCCTTAGCCAATCTTCGTTTAATCCGTAGCCCCTGTTTCGAGTTGCAAATATGAGCAACAGAACCAGTATCAAATACCCAGGCGCTACTACGAGGATTAGTAAGGTACACATCAATAACATGTATATCAAATATACCTTTCACTTTTCCATCCTTCTTATCCGCCAAATACTTGGGGTAGTTCCGCTTCCAGTGACCAGTCCCTTTGCAGTAGAAGCACTCAGTTTCAGGCTTAGGTCCAGACTTGGGTTTCTTATCCTGATCAGCAACTTTCTTGATGTTCTTCTTGAAGTTCTCCTTCTTTCCTTTGCCCTTTTTCTTGAAACTGGTGGTCTTGTTAACCATCAACACTTGATGCTCCTTCTTGATTTCTACCTCTGCAGCCTTTAACATTCGGAAGAGCTTGGGAATCGTTTTTGTCATCCCTTGCATATTATAATTCATCATGAAGCCTTTATAGCTTGGTGGCAATGATTGAAGAACTCTGTCAATGACACTATCATCAGGAAGATTAACTCCTAGCTAAGTCAAGTGGTTATGGTACCCAGACATTCTGAGTATGTGTTCATTGACAGAACTATTCTCCTCCATCTTGCAGCTATAGAACTTGTTGGAGACTTCATATCTCTCAACTTGGGCATTTGCTTGAAATATTAACTTCAACTCTTGGAACATCTCATATGCTCCATGATGTTCAAAACATCTTTGAAGTCCCGATTCTAAGCCGTAAAGCATGGCACACTGAACTATCGAGTAGTCATCAGCTTTGCTCTGCCAGATGTTCTTAACGTCATCAGTTGCGTCTGCAGCAGGCCTAGCACCTAGCGGTGCTTCCATGATGTAATTCTTCTGTCCAGTAATGAGGATAACCCTCAAGTTACGGACCCAGTCCGTGTAATTGCTACCATCATCTTTCAACTTAGCTTTCTCTAGGAACGCATTAAAATTCAAAGGAACGGTAGCACGGGCCATTGATCTACAATAACATAGACATGCAAAATAACTATCAGGACTAAGTTCATGATAGATTAAAGTTCAATTAATCATATTACTTAAGAACTCCCACTTAGATAGAACTCCCATTTTTACTTAAGAACCTTCAACAAGGACCGGTCCGATAGTTAATGGGAGTGCTACCGTTCTTAAGAACCCAGTCCTACACATCAAAACCACAACGATTTTTCGTCAATTGTGCTATTTTAACCTTCAACAAGGACCGGTCATAGTCAAACTCGATTCAACTAAAGTTGGAGAAACAGACACCCGCCAGCCAGCTGTGTGCAAAAGCACGTCGGTAGAACCAGTCTCATGAACACGGTCATGCAATGTCGGTCCGGGCCACTTCATCCAACAGTACCGCCGAATCAAAGTAAGACGTTGGTGGTAAGCAGTGTGACTATTATCGCCCACAACTCTTTGTGTTCTACTCGTGCATATATCATGTACGCATAGACATGGCTCAGATGCCACTTTTGGGGAACAAAGTAATTCAAAAAAATCCTACGATCATGTAAAATCTATCTAGGAGATGCATAGCAACGAGACGGGTGAGTGTGTCCACGTACCCTCGTAGACCGAAAGCGGAAGCGTTTAGTAATGCGGTTGATGTAGTCGAGCGTCTTCACGATCCAACCGATCCAAGTACCAAACGTACGGCACCTCTGCGTTCAGCACACGTTCAGCTCGATAATGTCCCTTGTGCTCTTGATCCAGTTGAGGATGAGGGTAAGTTCCGACAGCACGATGGCGTGGCGACGGTGATGATGATGTTACCGGCACAGGGCTTCGCCTAAGCACTACGACGATATGATCGAGGTGTGTAACTGTGGAGGGGGCACCGCACACGGCTAAGGCAAAACTTGGTGTGTTCTAGGGTGCCCCCTTGCCCCCGTATATAAAGAAGGGAGGGGGAGGTTGGCCGACCAAGCTAGTTGCACCGGGAGAAGGGGAATCCTACTAGGACTCCAAGTCCTAGTAGGTTTCCACCTATAGGAGAAGGGGGAGGAACGGAGAGGGGGGTGTGCCCCCAACCCCTTGTCCAATTCAGACTGGGCTTGGGGGGGCACCTCCTGGCCGCTCCCTCTCCTTCCCACTAAGGCCCACTAAGGCCCATCAACTCCCCGGGGGGTTCCGGTAACCTCTAGGTACTCTGGAAAATACCCGAACTTCTCCGAAACCATTTCGATGTCCGAATATAGCCTTCCAATATATCAATATTTAAGTCTCGACCATTTCGAGACTCCTTGTCATGTCCGTGATCTCATCCGGGACTCCGAAAAAACTTCGGTCATCAAAACACATAACTCATAATACAAATTGTCATCGAACGTTAAGCTTGCAGACCCTACGGGCTCGGGAACTATGTAGACATGACCGAGACACATCTCCGATCAATAATCAATAGCGGAACCTGGATGCTCATATTGGCTCCTACATATTCTACGAAGATCTTTATCGGTCAAACCACATAACAACATACGTTGTTCCCTTTGTCATCGGTATGTTACTTGCCCGAGATTCGATCATCGGTATCATCATACCTAGTTCAATCTCGTTACTGGCAAGTCTCTTTACTCGTTCCGTAATGCTTCATCCCACAACTAACTCATTAGTCACATTGCTTGCAAGGCTTATAGTGATGAGCATTACCGCGAGGGCCCAGAGATACCTCTCCAAAACATGGAGTGATAAATCCTAATCTTGATCTATGCCAACCCAACAAACACCTTTGGAGACACCGGTATAGCATATTTATAATCACCCAGTTACATTGTGACGTTTGATAGCACACAAGGTGTTCCTCCAGTATCCGGGAGTTGCATAATCTCATAGTTTGAGGAACATGTATAAGTCATGAAGAAAGCAGTAGCAATGAAACTGTAACGATCATAATGCTAAGCTAACGGATGGGTCTTGTCCATCACATCATTCTCCTAATGATGTGATCCCGTTCATCAAACGAAAACACATGTCTATGGTTAGGAAACATAACCATATTTGATTAACGAGCTAGTCAAGTAGAGGCATACTAGGGACACTTTGTTTTGTCTATGTATTCACACATGTACTAAGTTTCCATTTAATACAATTCTAGCATGAATATTAAACATTTATCATGATATAAGGAAATATAAATAACAACTTTATTATTGCTCTAGGGCATATTTCCTTCAAAAGGATTCTTGGGGTAGGCCTTGTTTAGGCTGGTGTAGTCTATGCACATGCGCCAGGTGTTGTTCTTCTTCAAGACGAGGTCCGGGTTGGCTAGCCACTCGGGGTGAAACACTTCCATGATGAAGCCGGCCGCGAGTAGCTTGGCGACCTCTTCACCGTTCTCCTCGATGTTCTCCTCGATGTTCTTGGAGATCTATTCGATGTAATACTCTTTTGCGGTGTGTTTGCCGAGATTCGGCGAATTGTGGATTTATGATCAGATTATCTTTGAATATTATTTGAGTCTTCTCTGAATTCCTATATGCATGATTTGATATCTTTGCAAGTCTCTTTGAATTATCGGTTTATTTTGGCCTACTAGATTGGTTTTTCTTGCAATGGAAGAAGTGCTTAGCTTTGGGTTCAATCTCGCGGTGTCCTTTCCTATTGACAGTAGGGGCAGCAAGGCATGTATCGTATTGTTGCCATCGAGGATAAAAAGACAGGGTTTTCATCATATTGCTTGAGTTAATTCCTCTACATCATGTCATCTTACATAATGCGTTACTCCGTTCTTTATCAACTTAATACTCTAGATGCATGCTGGATAGCGGTCAATGTGTGGAGTAATAGTAGTAGATGCAGAATCATTTCGGTCTACTTGACACGGACGTGATGCCTATTGTAACACCCCGGATGTAACTTTCCATCTTTGTAACTCCAACTCTTGCCATTTTCGGCTATGTGATATGATATTCCCTCCATGGTTGGGTTTTGTCTTTTGTTTTTCATTTTATTAATGCCATGCATATCATATCATGTCATCATGTGCATTTCATTTTGCATACGTGTTCGTCTCATGCATCCGAGCATTTTCCCCGTTGTCCATTTCGCAATCCGACACTCCCACGTGCACCGGCGCACCCCTCTTGTCTGTTTTCGTGTGCGGGTGTTGAACGTTCTCAGAATGGACCGAGCCTTGCCAAGTGGCCCTGGTATAGCACCGGTAGACCACCTGTCAAGTTTCGGGTCATTTGGAGCTCGTTTGATACTCCAACGGTTAACCGCACTCCCGCAAAGGCCTCTTTTGTGTTGCAGCCCAACACCCCTTCAAAACAGCCCAATAACCCATCTAACTCCCCTCCATGCTCTTGGTCGTTCGATCATGATCGTGTGGGCGAAAACTACACCGCATTTGGACACTCCTAGCTCCCTCTACCTATAAATATGTGCACTCCCCCGAAATCCCGGATCAAATCCCCCCTAACCCTAGCAGATTCGTCCCCGCCGCCACCGGACACGTCCGGCCGCAGCCGGACACTTCCGGGTCACCCCGTCGCCGCCACGTGGCACGCCGCCACTCGCCCGCGCCATCCGTCGCCCGCGGCCCGCCAGGCCCGCCGCCGGCCCCCGCGGGGCCCGTCCTCCACAGCCGCCGCCCGCGCCGGCGCCCGCCGCCGTCCCGCGCACCCGGGGTCACCCGCACCCCGTGACGGCCGCCGCCCGCCGCGGCCGGTTGCCGGATCCGCCGCCGCCCGAGTCCTCCTCCACCGGCAACCGCATAATTTGAGATGTCATGTTCTGTTGTTCTGCTGTAATTTTGATGCCATGTAAACATGTTGCTACAGAGAGATCCATGCATAATTTGAGATACTTCAGTAAGGGTGTTTTGAAAACATGGTTTTGCTCTATCCATCCATGGTCCTAGTTGCAATTATGGAGTAGTCTAGCATGTCATTTTCGTGCTCTACTTTTGCTTCAAAATGTTTCCTGGCAGATTGTTTACATGTTATTCAATTTGGTCGAGGTTGTTGTAGTTGATCCGGATATGCTATGATGTTGTTTCTTGCCATGTATAGCTTCTATGTCATGTCTTCTTGATGGATATATGCTTAGTTTATCATGAGGAGCTCTGTAGTGAGTGCATCGAGCTCGCGAAGGTGCCTTCATAATTATTTCAATGCCATGCTTTGTTTGCTGAAATCTGTTAACGGAACTTGCTATGTTTACGTGGGTGCCATCATATTTTCTAGTCCTTTTTGGCTTATGGTCAGTAAGGGACTTTTGATCTATGCTTTGAGTAGATTCATGCCATGCCTTAGTTTGCTATTATAAGTTCCTGTAGCATGTTGATAACCTGCTCTGAACATTGCTTCGTGCTGCTGTTTATGCCATGTCCAGCCTGATAATTTTTTGCACTTTCTCCATGCTTGTTTGAACCTGTTATGATGTGAATTAGCCGTAGCTCAGTGTTCCTCTTTTGTAAAGCATCTCCTGTAGATCATTGCCATATGCTTTGTTTTTATTTTGGGGTGCTGTAGCATAGTTTCTTGTTGCATGCTAAGTAGCATCGTGCTGTTAATCATAGCTTTGTGCCATACTTGTCTTGCTTGCCATTTGCAAACCGTGCATCCGTATCCGGTGATCTTTATATCGATTTCAACCGAAATCATCTCATATTTCCAGCGGCATACTTGGTTTGCCAAGTTGATGCCTTGTTCATCCTTTTTCCTCCCGAAGCACGCATATGCATTGCATATCACATCTCGCATATCATGACATGTTTTGCATCATGTTGCTTGTGCATTGCACCGTGATTTATTATGGTTCCTTTGCTTGTGTTCTTGCTTTGGGTAGAGCCGGGAGACGAGTACGTGCACGAGGAACCTGTTGAGAACTCTAACGAGGATCCAGCCTTCGACAACTCTGAGAACCTTGCAGGCAAGATGACCATACCTTTGAAATCATTACTATCTTTGCCTGCTAGTACTCGCTCTTTCGCTATGTTAGCCCTACCTGCCTTTGTTCACCATGCCTACCTATTGCCATGTTAAACCTCTAACCATCCTGTCCTAGCAAACCCTTTGTCTGGTCATGTCACCGCTTTTGCTCAGCCCCTCTTATAGCATTGTTAGTTGCAGGGGAAGATGAAGTTTGTTCCAGGTCGGAACGTGATTATTCTGGGATATCACAATATCTCCTATTTATATTAATGCACCTTATATACTTGGTAAAGGGTGGAAGGCTCGGCCTTATGCCTGGTGACTTGTTCCACTCTTGCGGCCCTAGTTTCCGTGATACTGGTGTTATGTTCCTTGAGTTTGCGTTCCTTACACGGTTGGGTGATTTATGGGACCCCCTTAACAGTTCGCTTTGAATAAAACTCCTCTAGCAAGGCCCAAACTTGGTTTTACCATTTGCCACCTAAGCCCTTTCCCTTGGGTTTTCGCGAGCCCAAGGGTCATCTTTATTTACCCCCCCCCCCCGGGCCAGTGCTCGTTGTGAGTGTTGGTCCAAACTGTCGGCCGCCGGTGGCCACCAGGGGCAACTCTGGGCTGGCCTACCGGAAGTCTAGACAATCTGGTGTGCCCTGAGAACGAGATATGTGCAGCTCCTATCGGGATTTGTCGGCACAGCGGGTGGCTTTGCTGGTCTTGTTTTACCATTGTCGAAATTTTTTGCAAACCGGGATTCCGAGACTGATCGGGTCTTCCCGGGAGAAGGTCTATTCCTTCGTTGACCGTGAGAGTTTGTGATGGGCTGAGTTGGGACACCCCTGCAGGGTATATAATCTTTCGAAAGCCGTGCCCGCGGTTATGAGGCAGATGGGAATTTGTTAATGTTCGGTTGTAGATAACTTGACACTGGACCTCTTTAAAATGCATCAATTGTGTGTGTAGCCGTGATGGTCTCTTCTCGGCGGAGTCCGGGAAGTGAACACGGTTTGAGTTATGCTTGACGTAAGTAGTTTCAGGATCACTTCTTGATCGCTTCTAGCTTCTCGACCGATGCGTTACTTCTCTTCTCGCTCTCACTTGCGTATGTTAGCCACCATATTTGCTTAGTGCTTGCTGCAGCTCCACCATATTATCCCTTACCTACCTAAGAGCTTAAATAGTCTTGATCTCGCGGGTGTGAGATTGCTGAGTCCCCGTGGCTCACAGATTCTACCAAAACAGATGCAGGTGCCGAGGATACTGGCGCAGATGGCGCAACTGAGCTGAAGTGGGAATTTGATGAGGCCCTTGGTCGTTACTATGTATCGTTTCCAGATGATCAGCAGAGGAGCCCAGTCGGGACGATCGGGGATCTAGCATTTGGGGTTGTCTTTTCATTTGAACTTGACCGTAGCCGGTCTATGAGTGTATTTGAATGATGTATGATCTTAAGTTATGTATTGTGTGAAGTGGCGATTGTAAGCCAACTCTCTTTATCCCATTCTTGTTCATTACATGGGATTGTGTGAAGATGACCCTTCTTGCAACAAAACCACCATGCGGTTATGCCTCTAAGTCGTGCTCCGACACGTGGGAGATATAGCCGCATCGTGGGTGTTACAAGTTGGTATGTAACACCCACGATGCGGCTATATCTCCCACGTGTCGGAGCACGACTTAGAGGCATAACCGCATCGTGGGTGTTACAAGTTGGTATCAGAGCAGTCCCCGACTTAGGAGCCCCCTGCTTGTTTGTTTGCTGGCGATGTTGAGTCTAGAACGAAAATGTTTTGAGTCTTAGGATTATATATATCGGAGAGTAGGATTCTTTTTACTCCTCAGTCCCTTCATCTCTCTGGTGAGGTCTCCTGACGTAGATGTTTTGACTATCCTCTTCTCAAATTTTCACTAAATTTTTTTAGGATCACGCGGGTATCTTGGAATCGTTTCGATGGTTTTGTGACGAGAACATTGTTCTTGGTGCCTCCTGACATTTAGGGGTTGTGGCACTGTCCCGGGGAGTTGAGCTCCGAGGTGTTGTCGTCACAATTTTATCGTTGCAGTTCTGGAATACCTGAGATTTGCCGACATCGAAAATCTCTTTTGTACAGTTGTTGGTGAGATAACCCCGATAACCCAGTACTGGGGCGAGCTCGGGAGTATTGCCATAACTCATATAACGGATGCTTTTAGAAGGTTGAGGTACACGATTTCCGAAGGTTTCTTGGTTATGTGTTGACGGATGGATACAGCTGGATGTAGGGATTGTTAGTTTGGATGAGATATTGTGCTTCCCCTGTATCCCCAACACCAGATTGCATAACCAGAAAGTTTCGGGAGTTTATAGGTGGGATTCAAGTAGCTCTAGCATTTCTTCCCGCAGATATTTGGTTTGTGATTGGGTAATCAAACCAATTATTTGTTCCAGTTGTACCTTGTTTATTTCATTCATCAATCTCTATTCAAGTGGCTTCTCACCTTAATGGACGTGTGATGTTTACTTTGGAATTCATTCGTTCATCTTTGTTCGAATGTTTATTGTGAAGACTATATGTTGCAATTTCTATCCGTTGATTCAACTTGTCTATCTGTCCATCAAGATGCTAACGGATGTCACCCTCTTCAGGATGGCTCCGCCAACGCGTCAGAATCCAGATCGCAATGATGGGAGTCAGGCGAACCCTCCACCTCCACCTCCGCCTCCGGAGGCATGGCAAGCTTTGATGGCAGCCTCTAACGCCCATGCTCAGATGATGATCCAGCTCATGCAAGAGCGCAACCAAGGCCAAGGCAACCAACGGAATCAAGGTCAAGGGCAGTTCAATCATCAGCCTCTATTTCCAACCCTCAACCAGTTCCTGGCAAATCAGCCGAAGTCTTTCAGCTATTGTGTCGAGGCCACCGATGCCGATGATTGGCTCGTGGATATCAACAAGCATTTTGAATGCAGCAATGTCAGGCTTGAGGACTATGTCAAGTTCGCTTCTTTTCAGCTCAAGGATCAGGCAGCTGATTGGTTCCAGCAATACAAGGATTCCAGAGGTGGTCGAGTGATTACTTGGACTGATTTCTGTCGGGACTTTAAAGCTCACCATATTCCTACCAGTGTTGTTGAGAGCAAGCGTGAGGAGTTCCGCAATCTCAAGCAAGGCAACATGTCAGTGTATGAATACAATAAGCAGTTTCAGAAACTTGCTCGCTTTGCTAAGAAAGATGTTCCAGATGAGAAGAGTATGATCTATCAGTTCAGAGGTGGCCTTAGAGAGGATCTGCAGTTAGCTCTCGTTCTTATTGAGCCTACTCAGCTTGATCAATTCTACAATATGGCACTCAAGCAAGAAGGTGCTCAGCTCAAGTGTGAGACTTCTAAGAAGAGAATCAGGGATGCAGTGCAATCTTCTTCTTCCTCACAAGTGGCAGCTAAGCAGCAGAAGTCCTACCTGCCTCCTCCTCCGTTTCGTCAGCCTTACCAACAGAAGAACTCAGGTGGTCATGGATCTTCCCACCCACCCAACCCAAGCTATCAGAACAAGTCTCACCCTCAAGCTTCAAAGTTGAATGCTCCTTATCATCGTCCGCTCTCAGAAGTGACTTGCAACAAGTGTCAGCAGAAAGGTCACTACGCGAACAAATGTTTAAATCAAAGGCGCCTTCCTCCTCCTCCTCCTGTGAGATCTTCAAGCAATGCAGTGGTCAAGCATAATTCCAAGTTTGCAAAGGTGAACATGATGAATGCAGTTCAGACAGAGGATTCTTCAGATGTGATCATCGGTAATCTTCCAGTTAATAATATTCCTACAAAAGTTCTTTTTGACACTGGTGCATCGCTTAGTTTCATCTCAAGACCATTTGCATCTAAGCATGATTTGTCTTTCCAAGAATTGCCTAGACCGTTAGTAGTTGTCTCTCCCGCTAAGAGCATGAACGCAAGCTACATGGTTCCGGATGTTTCCATCAAGATGGGCGACTATAAATTTCTGTCTTCTCCAGTGGTTCTTGGCGATTCTGATATTGATCTAATTCTTGGGATGGACTGGCTTTCTAAGCACAAGGCTCAGCTTGATTGTGCTGCCAGACAGATTCAATTGACTCACCCTTCTGAGGATGTTATCATCTATGCCGCTCGTGATGAAACCATTCGGTTGTTTTCTCTCAATGAGAAGGGCGAATAGGATGCTATTTCTCAGATTCCAGTCGTTTGTGAGTACCAAGATGTCTTTCTAGAAGAGCTTCCGGGTATGCCTCCTCATCGGCCAGTCGAGTTTGTTATTGATCTTGAGCCTGGAACAGAACCATTTTGCAAGCGTCCATACAAGCTTGGACCCAAGGAGCTGAAGGAATTGAAGAAGCAGCTCGATGAACAAGAGCGTCTGGGTTTGATCAGACCGAGTACTTCCCCATGGGGTTGTGGAGTTCTTTTTGTCCAGAAGAAGGAGGTCAAGGACCGACTTTGTTTCGATTACCGTCCATTGAACAAGAAGACAATCAAGAACAAGTACCCACTTCCCAACATCAATGAGCTTTTCGAGCAACTCAAAGGGGCTAAAGTCTTCTCCAAGCTTGACCTTCGTATGGGTTATCATCAGATTCGCATTTGTGAACAAGATATTCCCAAGACAGCATTCAAAACAAGCTATGGTTCTTATGAATATACTGTCACCTTGTCAATGCTCCTCCAACGTTCTCTCGCATGATGAACTTTATCTTCAACCCCTACACCAATGAATTTGTTCTGGTGTATCTCGATGATATCTTGGTCTTCTCCAAGAATAAGCAGGATCATGCCAAACATTTGCGATTGGTGCTCGACAAGCTCAGAGAGCATCAATTCTATGCGAAGTTTTCCAAATGTGAGTTCTGGCTTGATGAAGTTCTTTATCTTGGTCACATCATCTCCTCCAAGGGAATTGTTGTTAATCCGGCGAAGGTTTCTGCAGTTGTGAATTGGGAACCTCCTCAGAATGTCAAGCAGCTCCGCAGTTTTCTCGGTCTTGCAAGCTATTGCCGAAGATTCGTTGAGAACTTCTCTAAGATTGCAAAGCCTCTTTCCAACCTCCTCCAGAAGCATGTCAAGTATGTCTGGACGCCTGAGTGTGAGGTCGCTTTCAACACCCTCAAAGAGAAGCTAGTCACAGCTCCTGTCTTGACTCCTCCTGATGAATCCAAGCCATTCGAAGTTTTCTGTGATGCTTCCCTTCAAGGTCTCGGTGCTGTGTTGATGCAAGAGAAAAAAGTTGTGGCCTATACCTCTCGTCAGTTGAATCCCAACGAAAAGAACTACCCCACTCACGATCTTGAGTTGGCGGCAGTTGTCCATGCATTGATAACATGGAGACATCTCTTATTGGGAAGGCAAGTGGACATTTTCACCGATCACAAGAGCCTCAAGTATATATTCACTCAACCCAACCTTAACCTCAGGCAAACTCGATGGGTCGAGATGATTCAAGAGTACAATCCGAGTATCGAATATACTCCTGGCAAGGCGAATGTGATTGCAGCTGCTCTGAGCAGAAAGGCTTATTGCAACAGTCTAATTCTCAAGCCGTTTCAACCGGATCTTTGTGAGGCTTTCCGCAAGCTGAATCTTCAAGTTGTTCCTCAAGGCTTTCTTGCCAACCTCTTAGTCTCTCCTACTTTGGAAGATCAAATTCGTGAGGCACAACTCCTGGATACCATGGTGAAGAAGGTGAAACGTGGTATTGACAAGGGCATTCCCAAATACAAGTGCTATCGCTTGGATGACAAAGATACTCTTTTCTTCGAGGATCGAATTGTGGTTCCAAAGGGTGATCTGAGAAAAGTCATCATGAATGAGGCACACAATTCCCTCCTATCCATTCATCCTGGAAGTACAAAGATGTACCATGACCTCAAACAGTCATATTGGTGGACTCGAATGAAGCGAGAGATTGCTCAATTCGTGAATGAATGTGATGTCTGCAGAAGAGTGAAAGCAGAACACCAACGACCAGCTGGTCTCCTCCAACCTCTTGCTATTCCGGAATGGAAGTTTGACCATATCGAGATGGACTTCGTGACTGGTTTTCCTAAGTCCAAGCGTGGAAATGATGCTATCTTCGTTGTCATTGACAAGCTTACCAAAGTGGCTCATTTTCTTCCTATCAAAGAATCTATCACAGCAGCTCAGCTGGCAGAGCTATACACCTCCAGAATTGTCTCCTTGCACGGCATTCCACAATTGATATCTTCAGATCGTGGAAGCATCTTCACTTCTAAGTTCTGGGACTCCTTTCAGACGGCCATGGGCACCAACATTCGTTTCAGCACAGCTTTCCATCCTCAAACAAGTGGCCAAGTCGAGCGAGTCAATCAAATTCTTGAAGATATGCTCAGGGCTTGTGTCATTTCCTTTGGCATGAAGTGGGAAGATTGTCTTCCATATGCCGAGTTCTCCTACAACAACAGCTTCCAAGCGAGTTCGGGCAAGGCCCCATTCGAAATTCTCTATGGCAGAAAGTGCCGTACTCCTCTCAATTGGTCTGAGACAGGTGAACGCCAACTTCTTGGCAACGACTTGATCACAGAAGCCGAAGAAGTGTGCAAAGTCATTCGTGAGAATCTCAAAGCCGCGCAATCGCGACAAAAGAGTTACTATGATAGCAAGCACCGTGACTTGGCTTTTGAAATCGAAGACCATGTCTACCTCCGCGTCTCTCCAATGAAAGGCACTCGTCGCTTCGGTATCAAAGGGAAGCTTGCCCCTAGATACGTGGGTCCTTTCAAGATCATTGGCAAAAGAGGCGATCTCGCCTATCAACTTGAGCTTCCATCCAACTTTGCGAACGTGCACGATGTGTTTCACGTGTCACAGCTTCGCAAGTGCTTCAAGACTCCTGAGCGCACTATCAACTTCGAAGAGATCGACCTCCAAGAAGATATCTCTTATCATGAGCACCCCGTTGCTATTCTTGAAGAAACCGAGCGCAAGACTCGCAACAAGTCAATCAAATTCCTGAAAGTGAAGTGGTCACACCATTCCGACCGAGAAGCCACCTGTGAGCGCGAGGATCACCTCCGTTCTGAATATCCGGAGTTCTTTCAGTCCTAGATCTCGGGACGAGATCCTCTTGTAGTGGTGGAGTGTTGTAACACCCCGGATGTAACTTTCCATCTTTGTAACTCCAACTCTTGCCATTTTCGGCTATGTGATATGATATTCCCTCCGTGGTTGGGTTTTGTCTTTTGTTTTTCATTTTATTCATGCCATGCATAGCATATCATGTCATCATGTGCATTTCATTTTGCATACGTGTCCGTCTCATGCATCCGAGCATTTTCCCCGTTGCCCATTTCGCAATCTGACACTCCCACGTGCACCGGCGCACCCCTCTTGTCTGTTTTCGTGTGCGGGTATTGAACGTTCTCAGAATGGACCGAGCCTTGCCAAGTGGCCCTGGTATAGCACCGATAGACCATCTGTCAAGTTTCGGGTCATTTGGAGCTCGTTTGATACTCCAACGGTTAACCGCACTCCCGCAAAGGCCTCTTTTGTGTTGCAGCCCAACTCCCCTTCAAAACAGCCCAATAACCCATCTAACTCCCCTCCATGCTCTCGGTCGTTCGATCACGATCGTGTGGGCGAAAACTACACCTCATTTGGACACTCCTAGCTACCTCTACCTATAAATATGTGCACTCCCCCGAAATCCCGGATCAAATCCCCCTAACCCTAGCAGATTCGTCCCCGCCGCCGCCGGACACGTCCGGCCGCAGCCGGACACGTCCGGGTCGCCCCGCCACCGCCACGTGGCATGCCGCCACTCGCCCGCGCCCTCCGTCGCCCGCGGCCCGCCAGGCCCGCCGCCGGCCCCTGCGGGGCCCGTCCTCCGCAGCCGCCGCCCACGCCGGCGCCCGCCGCCGTCCCGCGCGCCCGGGGTCGCCCGCACCCCGCGCCGGCCGCCACCCGCCGCCACCGGTGGCCGGATCCGCTGCCGCCCGAGTCCTCCTCCTCCG
>NC_041393.1:166113766-166115810 GCF_002162155.2 Triticum dicoccoides
TCTGCTGTTAAAAATCATTGCATCTTCATCGCATCACATCTTCGCACCCGTAGCTCCGTTTCATGCGTTAATATGTCAAATTGTTCGACTCGAGGAGTACATCATTTCATTCCATTGCATCATTTGCATTTGAGGTCATCTTGATGCCCGAAATGCTGTTGGAAGAGGGCTTCATATCGTTAGTTTCAGAATCTTATCAGCACGAGCTCTTTTGTCATTTTTGTCATGATTGATGTGTGCATCCTATGGACTTGGTCCCTAAATGTGTTTTGAACTAGGCTATGTCTTCTTTACAGAGGTTCTTACCATGTATTTTTGTGATCAATGTGGTGACTAGCACAAGCATGCAAACTAGGCTTCGTGATAATGCTGATTTTAGTCCCTGTTCTGCTGTAATTTTGATGCCATGTAAACATGTTGCTACAGAGAGATCCATGCATAATTTGAGATACTTCAGTAAGGGTGTTTTGAAAATATGGTTTTGCTCTATCCATCCATGGTCCTAATTGCAATTATGGAGTAGTCTAGCATTTCATTTTTTTGCTCTACTTTTGCTTCAAAATGTTTCCTGGCAGATTGTTTACATGTTATTCAATTTGGTCGAGGTTGTTGTAGTTGATCCGGATATGCTATGATGTTGTTTCTTGCCATGTATAGCTTCTATGTCATGTCTTCTTGATGGATATATGCTTAGTTTATCATGAGGAGCTATGTAGTGAGTGCATCGAGCTCGCGAAGGTGCCTTCATAATTATTTCAATGCCATGCTTTGTTTGCTGAAATCTGTTAACGAAACTTGCTATGTTTACGTGGGTGCCATCATATTTTCTGGTCCTTTTTGGCTTATGGTCAGTAAGGGACTTTTGATCTATGCTTTGAGTAGATTCATGCCATGCCTTAGTTTGCTATTATAAGTTCCTGTAGCATGTTGATAACCTGCTCTGAACATTGCTTCGTGCTGCTGTTTATGCCATGTCCAGCCTGATAATTTTTTGCACTTTCTCCATGCTTGTTTGAACCTGTTATGATGTGAATTAGCCGTAGCTCAGTGTTCCTCTTTTGTAAAGCATCTCCTGTAGATCACTGCCATATGCTTTGTTTTTATTTTGGGGTGCTGTAGCATAGTTTCTTGTTGCATGCTAAGTAGCATCGTGCTGTTAATCGCAGCTTTGTGCCATACTTGTCTTGCTTGCCATTTGCAAACCGTGCATCCGTATCCGGTGATCTTTATATCGATTTCAACTGAAATCATCTCATCTTTCCAGCGGCATACTTGGTTTGCCAAGTTGATGCCTTGTTCATCCTTTTTCCTCCCGAAGCACGCATATGCATTGCATATCACATCTCGCATATTATGACATGTTTTGCATCATGTTGCTTGTGCATTGCACCGTGATTTATTGTGGTTCCTTTGCTTGTGTTCTTGCTTTGGGTAGAGCCGGGAGACGAGTACGTGCACGAGGAACCTGTTGAGAACGCTAACGAGGATCCAGCCTTCGACAACTCTGAGAACCTTGCAGGCAAGATGACCATACCTTCGAAATCATTACTATCTTTGCTTGCTAGTACTCGCTCTTTCGCTATGTTAGCCCTACCTGCCTTTGTTCACCATGCCTACCTATTTCCATGTTAAACCTCTAACCATCCTGTCCTAGCAAACCCTTTGTCTGGCCATGTCACCGCTTTTGCTTAGCCCCTCTTATAGCATTGTTAGTTGCAGGTGAAGATGAAGTTTGTTCCAGGTCGGAACGTGATTATTCTGGGATATCACAATATCTCCTGTTTATATTAATGCACCTTACATACTTGGTAAAGGGTGGAAGGCTCGGCCTTATGCCTGGTGACTTGTTCCACTCTTGCCGCCCTAGTTTCCGTGATACCGGTGTTATGTTCCTTGAGTTTGCGTTCCTTACACGGTTGGGTGATTTATGGGACCCCCTTAACAGTTCGCTTTGAATAAAACTCCTCCAGCTAGGCCCAAACTTGGTTTTACCATTTGCCACCTAAGCCCTTTCCCTTGGGTTTTCGCGAGCCCAAGGGTCATC
>NC_041393.1:166116122-166133069 GCF_002162155.2 Triticum dicoccoides
TGAGTGTTGGTCCAAACTGTCGGCCGCCGGTGGCCACCAGGGGCAACTCTGGGCTGGCCTACCGGAAGTCTGGACAATCCGGTGTGCCCTGAGAACGAGATATGTGCAGCTCCTATCGGGATTTGTCGGCGCAGCAGGTGGCTTTGCTGGTCTTGTTTTACCATTGTCGAAATGTTTTGCGAACCGGGATTCCGAGACTGATCGGGTCTTCCTGGGAGAAGGTCTATTCCTTCGTTGACCGTGAGAGCTTGTGATGGGCTGAGTTGGGACACCCCTGCAGGGTATATAATCTTTCGAAAGCCGTGCCCGCAGTTATGAGGAAGATGGGAATTTGTTAATGTCCGGTTGTAGATAACTTGATACTTGACCTCTTTAAAATGCATCAACTGTGTGTGTAGCCGTGATGGTCTCTTCTCGGCGGAGTCCGGGATGTGAACACGGTTTGAGTTATGCTTGACGTAAGTAGTTTCAGGATCACTTCTTGATCGCTTCTAGCTTCTCGACCGATGCGTTGCTTCTCTTCTCGCTCTCACTTGCGTATGTTAGCCACCATATTTGCTTAGTGCTTGCTGCAGCTCCACCATATTATCCCTTACCTACCTAAGAGCTTAAATAGTCTTGATCTCGCGGGTGTGAGATTGCTGAGTCCCCGTGGCTCACAGATTCTACCAAAACAGATGCAGGTGCCGAGGATACTGGCGCAGATGGCGCAACTGAGCTGAAGTGGGAATTTGATGAAGCCCTTGGTCGTTACTATGTATCGTTTCTAGATGATCCGTAGAGGAGCCCAGTCGGGACGATCGGGGATCTAGCATTTGGGGTTGTCTTCTTTTCATTTGAACTTGACCGTAGCCGGTCTATGAGTGTATTTGAATGATGTATGATCTTAAATTATGTATTGTGTGAAGTGGCGATTGTAAGCCAACTCTCTTTATCCCTTTCTTGTTCATTACATGGGATTGTGTGAAGATGACCCTTCTTGCGACAAAACCACCATGTGGTTATGCCTCTAAGTCGTGCTCCGACACGTGGGAGATATAGCCGCATCGTGGGTGTTACACCTATATTCATGATTATTGCCTTAGATATCGTCATAATTATGTGCTCTTCTATCAATTGCTCGGCAGTAATTTGTTCACCCACCGTATTATATGAAATCTTGAGAGAAGCCACTAGTGAAACCTATGGCCCCGGGTCTCTTTTCCATCATATAAGTTCTCTTTTACATTATATTAGTTTTCGGTCTACTATTTTGCAATCTTTTACTTTCCGATCTATAAACCAAAAATACCAAAAATCTTTACTTTACCGTTTATCTATCTCTATCAGATCTCACTTTTGCAAGTAACCATGAATGGATTGACAACCATTTTATTGCGTTGGTGCAAGTTTGTTTGATTGTTTGTGAAGGTATTCGGTGACTTGTGTGTTGTCTCTACTAGATTGATACCTTGGTTCTCAAACTGAGGGAAATACTTACTCTACTTTGCTGCATCACCATTTCCTCTTCAAGGGAAAAACCAACGCAAGCTCAAGAGGTAGCAGGAAGAATTTCTGGTGCCGTTGACGGGGAGATCTACGCCAAGTCAAGACATACCAAGTACCCATCATAAACTCTCATTTCTTGCATTACATTATTCGCCATTCACCTCTCGTTTTCCTCTCCCCCACTTCTAAAACGATTTTCGAAAATTTTGCCTTTTCTTCGCCCTTCTTCCGTTCGTTTTTTTGTTCGCTTGTGTTACCATGTGCCTTCTTTTTGCTTGCATGTTTGCTTGCTAAAAGTTTATGGATCCTCATCCACTTTCTAATATTTTTAAGAGATCCAATATTGATGAACCAATTGCTAGTGAGTTGAGTGCACTAGATTATCCTATGAGGTTTTGCTTGAAATATGTGAATCCGAAAATTGTGATGAAGTGATTTATGAAGTGATTCACGATAGATCTTTGAATAAAAAGAATGATTGCAATAATGTTATTATAAATTCTATTAATGTCAATTGTGCTAATAATATGCAAAACCCTAAGCTTGGGGATGAAAATTTTGCTATATCTACTACTTGTTGCAATGATCATGATTGGGGTGATTCTTCTTATGATCTTGAAAATTTATGTAAGCCTCATGATGAATATGAGATTGATAATAATGTTTGCAATAATATTGAAAGTGGGTTTGGAAGAGTGTCAACTTTAGATCCCACATATTTGTAGAATGTTCAATCTTATGAAATTTATGATAAAGGTGGGTTTGGAGAGGTCATGACTTTAGTTAATGTTACTCCCACTATTTTGGAAGTGTCAACTTCGCATGCATGTGGATCGTGTTGAGAATATGTTATGTGATAGCTATATTGTTGAATTTGCTTATGATCCTACATGTAATTATTATGAGAGAGTAAAATATGGTTGTAGAAATTTTCATGTTACTAAATTACCTCTCTTCATGTTGAGATTGCTATCGTCTCTTTCTTCTTCCTTGCATATGCTAGTTTTTTCTTGCCTTGATAATTTGTTTGCTTATAAAATGCCTATGCATAGGAAGTATGTTAGACTTAGATGTGTTTGTCACGTGTTTTATGATGCTCTCTTTGTGCTTCAATTCTTGTCTTTCATGTGAGCATCATTAAAATTACCAATGCCTAGCTAAGGGTGTTAAACAATAGCGCTTGTTGGGAGGCAACCCAATTTTATTTTTGGTCTTTACTTTTTGTTCCTATTTAGTAATAAATAATTCATCTAGCCTCTGGTTAGATGTGGTTTTTTTTAATTAGAGTTTGTGCCAAGTAAGACCTTTGGGATAGCCTACGGTAATAGGTGTGTTGATCCTGCTGAAAACAGAAACTTTTGCACCCAGTAAATAATCTCCAGGATTTTATTGAAACATTCTTTTCATCTGATTCTTTTTCTCTGGATTGGTGCACAAATTGCTCAGGTTGTCCTGATTTTCAGAATTTTTGGAGTTACAGAAGTATTTGAGAGTTACAGATTGCTACAAACTGTTCTGTTTTTGATAGATTCTGTTCTCTATGTGTTGGTATGAACCATGGAAAAGTTGGGATACAGTAGATATTACACCAATATAAATAAATAGTGGGTTTTTAACATTACCATAAAGTGGTGATTTATTTTCTTATACTAATGGAGCTTATGAGATTTTCTGTTGAGTTTTGTGTTGTGAAGTTTTCAAGTTTTGGGTAAGGATTTGATGTACTATGGAATAAGGAGTGGTAAGAGCCTAAGCTTGGGGATGCACACAGCACCCCAAGGTAATATTCAAGGACAACCAAAAGCCTAAGCTTGGGGATGCCCTGGAAGACATCCCCTCTTTCGTCTTTGTCTATCAGTAACTTTACTTGAGGCTACATTTTTGTTCACCACAAGATATATGTTTTGCTTGGAGCGTCTTGTATGATTTGAGTCTTTTCTTTTTAGTTTACCACAATCATCCTTTTTGTACACACCTATTGGGAGAGACACGCATGAATCATGATTTATTAGAATATTCTATGTGCTTCACTTATATCTTTTGAGCTAGGCAATATTGCTCTAGTACTTCACTTATATCTTTTTAGAGCACGGCGGTGGCCTTATTTTATATAATTTGATGAACTCTCATGCTTCACTTATATTATTTTGAGAGTCTCTTTTAACAACATGGTAATTTGCTTTGGTTATAAATTTAGTCCTAATATGATTGGCATCCAAGAAGGAGATAAAACTTTCATATAAAGTGAGTTGAATACTATGAGAAGTTTGATTCTTTATGATCGTTTTGAGATATGAGGATGATGATATTAGAGACATGATAGTGGAGTAATGGTGAATTTGAGAAATACTTGTGTTGAGGTTTGTGATTCCCGTAGCATGCACGTATGGTGAACCGTTATGTAACGAAGTTGGAGCATGAGGTATTTTTTGATTGTCATCCTTTGTGTGGAGGTCAGGATCGTGCGATGGTTAACTCCTACTAACCCTTCCCCTAGGAGCATGCGTGTAGTGCTTAGTTTCGATGAGTAATAGGATTTCACAATAAGTATGTTAGTTCTTTATGACTAATGTTGAGTCCATGGATTATACGCACTCTCACCCTTACACCATTGCTATCCTCTCCCGTGCCGCGCAACTTTTACCGGTACCATACACCCACCATATACCTTCCTCAAAACAGACACCATACCTACCTATTATGGCATTTCCATAGCCATTCTGAGATATATTGCCATGCAACTTTTCATCATTTCGTTTATTATGACACGTTTCGTCATTGTCATATTGCTTTGGATGATCATGTAGTTGACATCGTACTTGTGGCAAAGCCACCATTCATAATTCTTTCATACATGTACTCTTGAGTCATTGCACATCTCGGTACATCGCCGGAGGCATTCACATAGAGTCATGTTTTTATTCTAAGTATCGAGTTGTAAGTCAATAGAAGTGTGATGATCATCATTATTAGAGCATTGTCCCATGTGAGGAAATAAAAAAAGAGGCCAAAGAAGCCAAAATAAAAAAAGAGGCCAAAGAAGCCAAAGAAAAAAATGAGAGGAAAAGAGAAAAGGGGCAATGTTACTATCCTTTTTCCACACTTGTGCTTCAAAGTAGCACCATGATCTTCATGATAGAGAGTCTCTTATTTTGTCACTTTCATATACTAGTGGGAATTTTTCATTATAGAACTTGGCTTGTATATTCCAATGATGGGCTTTCTCAAATTTCCCTAGGACTTCGTGAGCAAGCGAGTTGGATGCACACCCACTTAGTTTCTTTTTGAGCTTTCATAAACTTATAGCACTAGTGCATATGTTGCATGTCAATCCCTACTCACTCACATTGATATCTATTGATGGGCATCTCCATAGCCCGTTTATATGCCTAGTTGATGTGAGACTATCTCCCTCGTTTTGTCTTCTCCACAACCACCATTCTATTCCACCGATAGTGCTATGTCCATGGCTCACGCTCATGTATTGCGTGAAAGTTGAAAAAGTTCGAGAATACTAAAGTATGAAACAATTGCTTGGCTGAAACCGGGGTTGTGAATGATTTGAATATTTTGTGTGATGAAGATGGTGCATAGACAGACTATATGATTTTGTAGGGATAAGCTTTCTTTGGCCATGTTATTTTGAGAAGACATAATTGCCTTGTTAGTATGCTTGAAGTATTATTGTTTTTTATGTCAATATTAAACTTTTGTTTTGAATCTTGCAGATCTAAACATTCATGCCACACTAAAGAGTATTACATGGATAAATATGTTAGGTAGCATTCCACATCAAAAATTCTGTTTTTATCATTTACCTACTCGAGGACGAGCAAGAATTAAGCTTGGAGATGCTTGATACGTCTCCAACGTATCTATAATTTTTGATTGTTCCATGCTATTATATTATCTGTTTTGGATGTTTTATATGCATTAATATGCTATTTTATATTATTTTTGGGACTAACCTATTAACCTAGAGCCTAGTGCCAGTTTCTGTTTTTTGCCTATTTTAGAGTTTCGCAGAAAAGGAATACCAAATAGAGTCCAAATGGAATAAAACTTTCGCGATGATCTTTCTTGGACCAGAAGCAAACAAGGAGACTTGGAGATGAAGTCGGAGGAGCCAAGAGGCGGCCACAAGGGTGGAGGGCATGCCCCCTGTCTTGTGGGCCCCTCATGGGTGTCCTGACCTAATTCTTCTGCCCATATATACTCTTATACCCCAAAACCATCAGGGAGAGCCACAAAAACACTTTTCCACCACTGCAACCTTCTATACCCATGAGATCCCATCTAGGGGCCTTTTCCAGCATCCTGCTGGAGGGGGATTCGATCACGGAGTGCTTCTACATCAACACCATTACCCTTCTGATGAAGCGTGAGTAGTTTACCACAGACCTACGGGTCCATAGCTAGTACCTAGATGGCTTCCTCTCTCTCTCTCTCTTTGATTCTAAATACCATGTTCTCCTCGATGTTCTTGGAGATCTATTCGATGTAATACTCTTTTGCGGTGCGTTTGCCGAGATATGATGAATTGTGGATTTATGATCAGATTATCTATGAATATTATTTGAATCTTCTCTGAATTCTTATATGCATGATTTGATATCTTTGCAAGTCTCTTCGAATTATCGATTTAGTTTGGCCTACTGGATTGGTTTTTCTTGCAATGGGAGAAGTGCTTAGCTTTGGGTTCAATCTTGCGGTGTCCTTTCCCAGTGATAGTAGGGGCGGCAAGGCACGTATTGTATTGTTGCGATCGAGGATAAAAAGATGGGGTTTTCATCATATTGCTTGAGTTAATTCCTCTACATCATGTCATCTTACTTAATGTGTTACTCCGTTCTTTATGAACTTAATACTCTAGATGCATGCTGGATAGCGGTCGATGTGTGGAGTAATAGTAGTAGATGCGGAATCGTTTCGGTCTACTTGACACGGACGTGATGCCTATGTTCATGATTATTGCCTTAGATATCGTCATAATTATGCGCTCCTCTATCAATTGCTCAGCAGTAATTTGTCCACCCACCGTATTATATGCTATCTTGAGAGAAGCCACTAGTGAAACCTATGGCCTCCGGGTCTCTTTTCCATCATATAAGTTCTATTTTCCATTATATTAGTTTTCGATCTACTATTTTGCAATCTTTTACTTTCCGATCTATAAACCAAAAATACCAAAAATATTTAGTTTACTGTTTATCTATCTCTATCAGATCTCACTTTTGCAAGTAACCGTGAAGGGATTGACAACCCCTTTATCGCGTTGGGTGCAAGTATGTTTGATTGTTTGTGTAGGTATTCGGTGACTTGTGCGTTGTCTCCTACTAGATTGATACCTTGGTTCTCAAACTGAGGGAAATACTTACTCTATTTTGCCGCATCACCATTTCCTCTTCAAGGGAAAAACCAACGCAAGCTCAAGAGGTAGCATGTAGCCATGCCGGCCTTGGTCAATGGAGTAGGTTGGCCACTGTTGCTACGCTCCTGCCAGTCAGCGGGGTTGGTGGGCCACTTTTTCCTTGCTCATCTCTTCATGGGAACTTGTTCCGTCGTACGTCTTGGATGGGATGGGAGCTGCCCCGTGGCCGGGTTGAGGGGCGCATTGTGGTGGTGCTTGCTTGTTGGAGAAGTCTTGGTTTGGGGGGGTCAGCCGGCATGCGCCAGTGGGCCGAGCCGTGTTGCAGTCTTGGCCGGGTTGAGGGACTTGGCCAAGTTGAGGAACCCGGCCAAGTACGAGCTGGATTGAGGGGGGATGTCGGCCCCGATGTTTTTGAAAAGGATCCGGGTTCTGTTGCCTGCCCGGGGTTCATCCCCCCGACAGATCACATGCTTGGGGGAGAAATGAGGTGTAGTCATTAAACGCCCAAAGCTCTTGTCTGATTTCATTATCTTAATTATCGAGGCAACCTCGCGCAACGGATAGGGCACGCGGTAGGACAACTGATTCTTGATGCAGGATGTGTGTGGGCCGAGACGTTATTTGGACACATCCCCCACTTCGATCTGTAACAAGCACATCTCGATGAGTGACTTCCAGCGCACAAATTAATATCTTATTTGATCCCGTTGCAAATACAAGGTTGTAATCATAAGACCTTATACATGTACATATTTTTATTAGAAGTGTTAGAATCACTATTTGCTTGATGATCCGGCCAAAAGGTGGATTTGACACTTTGAGGAAAGCTTTCTAGAGATCATTGCTTCAAGGGAATCTTCCTCTTGTGGGTTCGATAACCCAGGGTCACCTATGGGGAAATAGGTGCGGGATACTCTTTTCTGTTCCAATTCCTGATTAAAAAAAGGAGATATCAGATATGGATGAACCTTGGTATGTATAGGAGCTGAAACATTAATAAGGACATGAGATTCTTTGTTGAATGTTTGGTTTAACAGCCATCGTGAATGGCGTGAAGGTTCCCACTCAACATATCTGACGTAAGGCCACGAAGCATATTACCGTCCTCCTAAAGGTTAAGAAATTGAGTTATTCAAGGTGAGAGTAATAGCCTCTATACCTTACCTTTGCAATTGATGGGGGAGTAATGGAGAACCCTTGGTGAGGCAGTGTGCACAGGCAAACCCTTAATTACCGTAATGAGAACCAAAGCATGGAAGCTACGGTAGTGACTGGCGTGGTACGAAGTCTATTTCAAATAGAACATATTTTCTATTTGGACTCACCGAGTCAAAAATATCAAGAGTGACTCAAGTATCCAACTTAGAAGTATGTGGTTGCATATGTTACTTAGACACATACCAATTGGAATTCCGGACTCTCTGTGAACGCTTTAATCATGTGTCGGTTTCAACGCTATGTGCTCTTTTAATTCATTTACCTTATTTACTTTGTTTGCACCCAAATCAAATCCATTACTATATTTTTTCCTTCATTTTACTTCGCCTCTACAACTAACTTACGGGCAAATCTTCATAAGTCTCTGTAAGGGACAAAGTCCACTTCATGTGCTCTCTTTGGGATTGATACTCTTACTTTGAAAAGACTACAATTAAACCCCGTGCACATGCTGGCCATCAAGATTTTTCTGGTGCTGTTGTCGAGGAGCTGAGCGTGTTTTGGCTTTCTTTTGAGTTTTGATTTATTTTGTTTTCTAATAGTTTTTGTAGGTTCTGCGCAATCATGGCCGCGTATGAACAAATTTACCAGCTTGTTGCGATTAAAGTCTCAAGGCCTTGATGGGCAGTAGCTTTATATCTTTGGGGTCGAGACCCGCTGGTTGAAATTAAATCTCTGCTACTCAGTATATTGCAGAGTAGACCATTCTATGAGATGGTATGCAAGATTCGTACAAACATGTGTGATATTTGGTGTTTTAGAAAAAGAAAGGTAGTTTTTGCGTCCCCCACCAAGAGAAAAAAATACCATTTTCCCATGGCACCAACATCCGCAGCCAGGGCAGTATTATTGGCACTATGAGCTATCTTGCTCGAGCCAATCTCTGGATATCTGAATTTTTTATTACAAACAGAAATGGCGTAGGCATCTTGATCAACAAGAGCCTCAAGTATGGAGTGGTAGACGTCAGGAGACGTGGGGACCGGATTATCCTGGTCAAGCTGGTAGCTGAGGACTTGGTTCTCAATGTTATCAGCGCATATGCCCCGCAAGTAGGCCACAATGAGAACACCAAGAGGGAGTTCTGGGAAGGCTTGGAAGACATGGTTAGGAGTGTACCGATTGGTGAGAAGCTCTTCATAGGAGGAGACCTCAATGGCCACGTGGGTACATCTAACACAGGTTTTGAAGGGGCGCATGGGGGCTTTGGCTATGGCATCAGGAATCAAGAAGGAGAAGATGTCTTAAGCTTTGCTCTAGCCTACAACATGATTGTAGCTAACACCCTCTTTAGAAAGAGAGAATCACATCTGGTGACTTTTAGTAGTGGCCAACACTCTAGCCAGATTGATTTCATCCTCTCGAGAAGAGAAGATAGGCGTGCGTGCCTAGACTATAAGGTGATACCTAGGGAGAGTGTTGTACCCCAGCATAAGCTGGTGGTTGCTGACTTCCGCTTTCGAATTCGTGTCCAGCGGGATAAGCGTGCCAAGGTCGCTAGAACGAAGTGGTGGAAGCTCAAGGGGGAGGTAGCTCAGGTGTTCAAGGAGAGGGTATTTAAGGAGGACCCTTGGGAGGAAGGAGGGGATGCGGACAATGTGTGGATGAAGATGGCGACTTGCATTCGTAAGGTGGCCTCGGAGGAGTTTGGAGTGTCCAGGGGAAGGAGAAGCGAAGATAAGTATACCTGGTGGTGGAATGATGATGTCCAGAAGGCGCTTAAAGAGAAGAAAGATTGCTTCAGACGCCTATACCTGGATAGGAGTGCAGACAACATAGAGAAGTACAAGATGGCGAAGAAGGCCGCAAAGCGAGCTGTTGGTGAAGCAAGGGGTCGGGCATATGAGGACCTCTACCAACGGTTAGGCACGAAGGAAGGTGAAAGGGACATCTATAAGATGGCTAAGATCCGGGAGAGGAAGACGAGGGATATTGGCCAAGTCAAATGCATCAAGGACGGAGCAGGCCAACTCTTGGTGAAGGACGAAGAGATTAAGCATAGATGGCGGGAGTACTTCGACAAGTTGTTCAATGGGGAGAATGAGAGTTCTACCATTGAACTGAATGACTCCTTTGATGAGACCAGCATGCGTTTTGTGCGGCGCATCCAGGAGTCTGAGGTGAAGGAGGCTTTAAAAAGGATGAAAGGAGGCAAGGCGATGGGCCCTGATTGTATCCCCATTGAGGTGTGGAAAGGTCTCGGGGACATAGCGATAGTATGGCTAACCAAGCTTTTCAACCTCATTTTTCGGGCAAACAAGATGCCAGAAGAATGGAGACGGAGTATATTGGTACCAATCTTCAAGAACAAGGGGGATGTTCAGAGTTGTACTAATTACCGTGGAATTAAGCTGATGAGCCATACAATGAAGCTATGGGAGAGAGTCATTGAGCACCGCTTAAGAAGAATGACAAGCGTGACCAAAAATTAGTTTGGTTTCATGCCTGGAAGGTCGACCATGGAAGCCATTTTCTTGGTACGACAACTTATGGAGAGATATAGGGAGCATAAGAAGGACTTGCATATGGTGTTCATTGACTTGGATAAGGCCTATGATAAGATACCGCGGAATGTCATGTGGTGGGCCTTGGAGAAACACAAAGTCCCAGCAAAGTACATTACCCTCATCAAGGACATGTACAATAATGTTGCGACAAGTGTTCGAACAAGTGATGTCGACACCGATGACTTCCCGATTAAGATAGGACTGCATCAGGGGTCAGCTTTGAGCCCTTATCTTTTTGCATTGGTGATGGATGAGGTCACAAGGGGTATACAAGGAGATATCCCATGGTGTATGCTCTTTGCGGATGATGTGGTGCTAGTTGATGATAGTCGGACGGGGGTAAATAGGAAGTTAGAGTTATGGATACAAACCTTGGAATCGAAAGGGTTTAGGCTTAGTAGAACTAAAACCGAGTACATGATGTGCGGTTTCAGTACTACTAGCTGTGAGGAGGAGGAGGTTAGCCTTGATGGCCAGGTGGTACCTCGGAAGGACACCTTTCGGTATTTGGGGTCAATGTTGCAGGAGGATGGGGGTATTGATGAAGATGTGAACCATCGAATCAAAGCCGGATGGATGAAGTGGCGCCAAGCTTCTGGCATTCTCTGTGACAAGAGAGTGCCACAAAAGCTAAAAGGCAAGTTCTACAGGACGGCGGTTCAACCCGCAATGTTGTATGGCGCGGAGTGTTGGCCGACTAAAAGGCGACATGTTCAACAGTTAGGTGTGGCGGAGATGCGTATGTTGAGATGGATGTGTGGCCACACGAGGAAGGATCGAGTCCGGAATGATGATATACGAGATAGAGTTGGGGTAGCACCAATTGAGGAGAAGCTTGTCCAACATCGTTTGAGATGGTTTGGGCATATTCAGCGCAGGCCTCCAGAAGCTCCAGTGCATAGCGGACGGCTAAAGCGTGCGGAGAATGTCAAGAGAGGGCGGGGTCGACCGATTTTGACATGGGAGGAGTCCGTTAATAGAGACCTGAAGGATTGGAGTATCGACAAAGAGCTAGCTATAGACAGGGGTGCGTGGAAGCTTGCTATCCATGTGCCAGAGCCATGAGTTGGTTGCGAGATCTTATGGGTTTCACCTCTAGCCTACCCCAACTTGTTTGGGACTAAAGACTTTGTTGTTGTTGTTGTTTGTTGTTGTATCTAACCTTCATGAATTATTTAAGCCACTATTTCGAAGTCTGCACTTGTGGTTCAGAAATTGTAAGTGTTAAGCGCATCTCCTTTTCCCGTTCTAATTTATCATGGATGGTAATGTCAGCGGGTTACAAAACATTCTCACTACTCCCTCCGACTTCGAGTAGAAAAAGTAGTTATAGTGACTAAACTCCTACTTTGATCATCAGTGAGTAAAATAATGTGGTTTATGTTATACAAAATAGACAACACTAGATTGGTACCAGGGCTGACCCTGAGAGGGGGGTGGCGGGACGGATCAGCCGCCCTGGGCTCCTAAAACAAAGGGGGGCCCTTTCCAGGTATAGGTGAGCATGGAGGAGTGAGCTCCCTTGTACCAATCGCCATTGGAGCACCAAAAGAAGTTTTTTGCGAAAGCTCCTTACCAGCACCTTAAGCGTCGGTTGACAGGTAGACCTGTGATGGATTGCCAGGTGGACCGTTAACTAGTTGAGTGGTGACCATTGACCGTGAACTTTTGAAAAATAATTTAAAGAAAATTTTAAATAAAAAACATGGGTTTGAAAACAATTCAAAATTTTCAAAAAAGTTTCACCTATATGAAGAAAGTTCAAAAATTTTAAGGAAAAGTTCATGGATTTTGAAAAAAAATATGAATTTGAAAAAACTCAAGAATTTCAAGAAAAAATTTGCAAAATTTGAAAAAGGTTCGCGGATTTGTAAATGTTCATGCATTTGAAAATTGTTCACATTTTTTTAAATGACGAGTTTTGAAAAGAATTATAATTTTAAAAATGTTCACAAATTCGAAATAAAGCTCACAAAAAAACAAAATCAAAATTCACATATTTGAAAAGAGTTCATGAAATTTGAAAAAAAAGTTGGCAAATTTAATAAAATTTGAAAATTTTGGGTAAAAAGAAAATGGAAATGGAAATGAAAAAGAAAAAGCGTACAAAATTTGTCCTATATAAAACGAGGGAAAAGCGCTCCAGAAAAAACTGGTGGAACCCAAAACTGGTGAGAAAAAAATTTACCTGGACAGCTCGAAACACGAACCTGACGCGTGACATATGTTTGTGAACGAGAAAATAAGCATTAACTGCGCCGAGCTCAAAGTGGAAGGGGTGTGTACGCCATTTACCCAGACACTTATAACTGGCCCTTAAGGCGCTAAATAAGGTTTCGACTCTGCCTCTCCAGAAGGAGGAAAGCTGAATCGTTTGCTATTCCATGAATTGGACCTTGGGCCTTTCTTTCTATAGCAACGAAAGGAATAATAGTGATTGTTAAGTGACGTTGGGCCGCAGCAGATGGGGCCAATGTCTCGAGAGTAGCTAACTGAGGGGGGACTTCCTATCTGCCGCATTTTGCGGCAGATTGGCGGGGCTTCGCATAGGGGCGGTCGACGTCTGGGCCGGCCCACGTGGAGCAGCCAGTGGTGAAAAAATACAACAAAAAGAGCTGCCTCAACCAGGATTCAAACTCGCGACCAGACGCTTGTAGATATGATACCTAACCACCCGAGCTGATCAAACCTACTGACAAACATTCAACGCGGAATCTATTAGTACTCAAAACACCGACATATCAAAATATTTTTTATTTTTTCGAACTTTTATATAAAAATCTAAATACTTTTAAAAGAAATTCTGAACAATTTTCAAAAAAGCACGAACAAGTATTGAAAAAATGCCCAATTTTTAGGTTGTAACCAAAATTTAAAATGGAAAGAATGTGTGAATTTGTGAACAAATTTTGAAAAGCAGGAACCTTTTTTAATTCCAATTTTTTGACAAACACAAACAATTTTTAAATTTGCGAACAAATTTAAAATAGGAACTTTTTCGGATTTATGAACAAAGGTCGGAAAATGAGACAATTTTAGAACAAGAACATTCTTGACAAAAGCAAACATTTTTTGCATCTGTGACCAAAAATTGAAACTCTGACTTTTTTTTATAAAAAAGCCAACATTATGATCATTAATGGAATATGTGAACAAAAATGGAAAAATAGAACATTTTTTAAAGTTATGAACATATTTTGAAAAGGCGAACATTTTCTTAAAATTAGGAACATTTTTTGAAATAGGAACATTTTTTGAATTTATGAACATTTTTTAAAGGTGAACATTTTTTCAAATATGTGCACATGTTGTAAAAATAACTAAGTTTTTTGGAACTTCTGAACAAAACAAAAAAACAGGAACAATTATTAAACCCCCAGAACATTTTTTGAAATTTCGAACAAATTCTGGAATTCTGAAAAATAAAAATCGAAAGAAAAAACGAGTAGATTAAGAATTACAAAAGAAATAGAGAAAAGAAAATAAATAGAAATACAAAAAATCAACTAGGTGAACAAAAAGTTTGAAATCAAGAACATTTTTTAATTTTTTGAACAAAAATTTGAAATAACATATTTGGATCTTCTGAACACTATTTTGAAAGTGTGAACATTTTTTAAAAAATTGGGAACAAAATTTGAAACAGGAACATTTCTTGAAGTTTTGAACAATTTATGAGCAACTCAATTTTTTTTTGAAAAACGAAAATAAACTTGAAAAAAGAAAAAAGAAAAACGAAAGAAAGAAAGAACATTTTTTTATAAACTTGAATATTTTTGTGAAATTTTGATTTTTTTATAAATAGTAACATTTTTTGAAATTCTTTAACTTCTTCAAAACACAATTTCTTTTCGAAACTATGAACAAAATTAAAAAAAATAGAACATTTTTTCAATTTCAAACAATTTTTGAAAACGAAAATTGTTTTTGAATTTCCTGAAGATTGTTTCTACCATGAACATTTTTTAAAAATTATGAACAAAAATTGAAGACGAGAACATTTTTTTAACTCTCTTTTTTTAAAATTTCTGAACAGAAAAAACAGGAAAAAGAAAAAAAACAGAAAGAACAAAAAAACGTAAACAAAAGATAAAAAAGTAAAGAAAACCCGGTTCTGGAACCTTCTAGAAGATTTCCAAAACCGATAAAAACCGGCTGGGAATCTCTGGAAGGTTTCTAAAACCGGAAGTGCTGTTACACATTTACGGGCCGGCCCAGTTTCAGCGCTCGATCACCATCCTGTGCGAAAGATCGACAGTTTGACGCAATATGCGTCTAATAGGATATTCCAACTGAGGGTACCCCTTGCGGGAGCCCCTCAAGGCTCACTTTTGGCGGGCTGAAAGCGCGACACTTAGCCGCCGCCACGTGTCGTGTGTTGGGAGCCCCCTCATGAATTTATTTATTATTCGTACGCGTTTTCGAGCTTCAGATGTTATTTTGGTTTTCCCAAGATTTTGGAAAAACTTGAGATTTTTTATGAAAAAACATGTTTTTTGTTCCATGAGGAATGAATTTTTTTCTTTCACGAGAGGCACACTTTTTTACGAGGGATGCATAGCTATGCCTCTCGGAAAGGAAAAACATGTTCTATTGCTTCCAGGAGAGGCACATAGTTGTTTCTCGTGAAGGCATATGTATTTTTTTGTGAGATGCACAATCCATATGTATAAAGTATACAATAAAATGTATACCTAAAAATATGTTATTATGTATTTCAAAAATGTAAATGAGTAGAAAAAAAATATTTCTACTGTTTAAAAAAATGTATAGTCTAAATGACAAAAGTAGTCCTAAGAACATATATATTTATAAAAATGTTAATCATGTATTTTAAAAATGATAAACCTGTAGAGAAAAATGTTTCATGATGTTCACGAAATTGTACAATGTGTAAGAAGAAGGGTAAAAAGCCAAGAAAACCAGTAAGAAACAAAGAAAACAGAATAATATAATAAAAGGAAAACAGAAAAAACTGATACAAACAATGCAACATAGTGAAAAAAGTAAAACCCCAAAGAAAACCAAGAAGCAAATAAAACAGAAGGAAAAAGGATAAAGAAAAAATGCAACACAAAAACAGTGAATCAATGTGAAAACCAGTAAAAACAAAAAAGAAACAAAAGAAAACCGAAGAAAACCAAAGGAAAAAAAGAAAAGAAAAACTAAACACGAAGCAAAACAGTGAACACAGTGAAAGAATAGTGCTACAACTTGTTGAAATATATTGTCCACCTCCCTCCATAGTTTGGACTTTTGGACGAGTTGGTTGGAGCATGAATTCAATATGATATCAGAGCCAAGAGGTCTTGAGTTCAAGACCCTGTCAACGCAGTATTAAAAAAAGATTTTGCGGCCTACATATATCCCACGTCTAAGGACTAAATAAGACTAGACATACGGGGGAGTGTTGAAATATATTGCCCACCACCCTCCGTTAGTTCAAACTTTAAAATGAATTGACTGGAGCATGAATTCAATACAACACTACGCGGGCCCGACACTGTAGTGACCGGAAAGTTCTTGAAGCGAGAGAAGCATATATCTGGCTTGTGATATAGCTCTCATGCATGCTATAGTTCCCGTTTTATAATTCTAGCTTGGTACTCTGTTTTCCTTTAAAAAGAGCTTGGTGCTCTGTTGATGACCATTTATGTGCTGGTTGATCTGGTTTAGTTGGCACTTTGGCCAGGGGATTGTGTCCTTTTGGTTGTGATATGTTCCTTTCTTTCAGTTTATTTTTTGAACCTTTTTTTAGGGAAGAAATAGTTAGTTGTTTTCTGAAACTGGTGTTCTATTATGACAAGTAATGGAATCCGGTGTTCCTTTGGAAAACATACGAAAACAAGGTTGGAGTGGGGAGCCCACCGGTTCAAACATGTTTTTTTTTAAGTTTTATTCCAAGCTAGCTCACTGTTCTATCAACTTTATTTTTGTACGTTTTTCATATCATACTTTGGTCTCTGTATGTTCATGTAGGCTAGTTGTAGTGCTATCTGACTGATTGTAATTTTAATCACATACGTATATTTCATCATGGTGCTATCCATATGAAACAAAAAAATTAGCTCGTCCTCGAGTGCATGTGATCGCATTTTGGAAATTGAATGTCTCGTGCAATCGGCCCATGCCTGGCTGCCTACGACCAACACTTGATCTCTAGTACCATTTGACTGGAGCTGTCACATCACCGGCCCCACGAGGCCATGTTGAGAGGCAAGTGGTCGACAGAAGAATCCTGATGGCACAGTGTCAAAGAAGACATATCTCCAATTCTCCTTTTTGATACATTGTTCGTGATTTAGTATTACCTAAGAATATTATAGAATTATTTAAAGGGCTCCATGTTTTCTCTCCCCCCCC
>NC_041393.1:166133333-166163040 GCF_002162155.2 Triticum dicoccoides
GTTTGTACTCAAAAGCACTACATGATTATGATTTTATAATCATAGGCTAAATATCGTATGAGAAATTTAGTGTGAAAACATGATCCATCGCTTTTTTACCCGTGGTGTTAAACATCAACACTGATAGGTCGGTGGTGACCCGTCAGTGATGACCTTCAGCACTATCGATGGGTGGCTACTGGTCTGTTGAGCATTAGTGTCAACTTGATTTCCCGTATTGTGAATTTAGATAGTAAAACCACGTCTTCTTTTTGGAGTGGTTAATGTAAAGATGCCCTTTTTAGTTAGTCTTCTTTTTGGAGTTGTTAATGTAAAGAAGATCTTTTTTCCAAGAGTGCTCCATTAGCATATCATATTTTTATAGAATAAAGAAACGAAAATGTTAACGCCCACACGTTACCATCTCGACCACACGCACCCATCACCGTCCAGTACTATATACACGAATCTTAGCATAATCTGGCTGATTTTCTGTGCCACGTAGGACAAGTGTGTGTGGTGTGTGACATAGTTCGCCCACACATCCGTTTTACCACACGGAGGGGCCAGTGTGTGGGCGTTTAGCAGTTCACCCACACACCAGTTTTCAGTCACGCACAAGGGCTGATGTGTGGGCATTTACCATCTCGCCCACACGCCCGTCTCCCTCTCCCACACCCAAGCTGCTAGTTGCCATGTGTTTTTACAGCGCACATGGCAACTGCCCCTAGTGTGCTTTATAAGCAGGTGACAACTCTCTTTTTCTACCCGAGTTGCCATGTGTTTTTGCAGGGTACACGGCAACTGCCTAGTGTGCACGTAAGCAGATGGCAACTCTCTTTTACCGAGTTGCCATGTGTTTTTGCATGGTACATGGCAACTGCCCCAACTGCACGTACATGACAACTGCCCTAACGTGCACGTAAGCAGATGGCAACTCTTCCTTTTTACATGGCAACTGCCCTAGCATGCTTGTAAACACATGACAACTCTCTCAACTGCCTAGTGTTAGTATGTGGCAACTCCTAAAGTTATGAAATCATGGCAACTACATTAGATCAGACCATACATGGCAACTGCAGTTGAGCAACCATGGCAACTGCAGTTGTCCGACATGGCAACCGTAGTTCAGCGACATGGCAACTGCAGTTAAACGAACATGAACGAGGGTCTGGACCATGGCAACTGCGGGCGCGCGGTGGGCGTCACGCGTCGCATGCGGGACCAGGAGGGTACGAGGCCTGACATACGGGCGTGTGGGCGTTATCAACTTCGCCCACACGCACGCGTGTGAGAGGGTCGGGAGGGAAAAAAGATGTGTGTGGGCATTAGTTGTTTTGCCCACACGTAGGTGTGTGGGCTGCTTGCTGTCCATGCCACATGAGGCGTGTGGCACAACTATCCGATACACCACACGTGTGGCAGTTATCGGGACCCTAAAGAAAACATAATTACAGGAAGTGTTACCCGAATGCACACAAACGGGTAGACACGAAACACCACTCCAACATCTATCAAACACACATTTGTCCCATAATACAAGAATGTTTTTCACACTACACACTCTTATATTATAGGACGGAGGGAGTTACCTCAGTCGACTTCTCTGAAAAATGCAACGCGTGCATGGGACAGGGAGAATATAAGCCGAAACATAGAACAAATCCATTTCACCAGCCAGAGAGCACCACTAAACTCTATGGTGTTCATCACAAAACTAAAACACACTACTGCCATTAGCCTCTCCTACTGTTATACACAACACTACAAGCATCATATTCGCATAATTACTACTGTAAGAAAAAATATTCAGAAAACACAAATTATTCCCTGATCACTGGCGGGCCGGTGGTTCAGACTATGGTGCAAGCGTTGGGATTCTCCTCGCTGAAGATGGACGTGAGCCGGTTGGCGTCCGTGGCCATGCTGTAGATGCCCTCGCGCACCGGGGTGGGGTAGTACCACCGGTACTCGCCGGAGAAGTACTCGTGCCGCCTCGGCGTTCCCCCGGCGCCCAGCATCTCCCACCGCGTCAGCGGCGACGGCGCGTACCTGCCGTATCCGTACCCGTGCCCGTGCCCCTGCGGCGCTGGGGCGTAGGCGTGGGAGGCGGCCGCGTGGTGCTGGTGCTGGTCGCCGTACGCCGCGTCACCGCTCGTTCCTGCCGCCGGCGGTGCATGCTGATGCTGGTACGCATCGGCAGCGCTCGGCGGTGGCCCCGGCCCCGGCCCCGGCGTGTTGAACCGGACGTGCTTGGACTTGGACTTGGACTTCTTGCGCTTGCGTGGCTTGCCGTCTGCTCGAGGCGGCGCGCCGGCGGCAGGGCCGTACGGGCCGTGGACTGGCGGTTGCTGCGCCGGCATCGCGTGGGAGCTGGGAGGGTTGCTGGTGGTGGTGTAGGTGACCGTGCGTGCGTCTGGCCGCACGTAGTGTGTTTGAGCGTGAGGGTGCGCCATGGCGTAGTCCAGATGCTCGTGCCTCGTCCGTCCTCTCCGCCCTGTGAGACGTTGCACCAAGATTGAGATAGACGTGGTAGATGATTCAGAAGTGAGACTACAGAAAAAGCTCACAAGGAGAGACGGATAGAAAGCTCATGCATGATTTGGACTTTCAGTATGAGTATATAACGTACCGTTGCATTTCTTGATGACTTTAGATATCATCCTGCCCAAGGGAGAGCAACCCATTTGCCTTTCAGGAGCTGCGTAAGCGTAATCCATCTCTCTCGCTCTCCCATCTGCGTATATATGTGTCCGCACATGTGAACTCATTGACTTTGAGCTCCCACACAGCCACACTTCTTACCGAACCCCTCTCTCTCTCTCTCTCTCTCTCTCTCTCTCTCTCTCTGTGTGTGTGTGTGTGTGTGTGTGTGTGTGTGTGTGTGTCTTCCTCTCGTTCAGTCTCCAGAGTATGTAACACATGGATTAGAAGGAATGATCTTTTGATCAACAATAGTACTCTTTTGGTTCGGTTGGTGAAGGAAATTGTGCTAAAGCGAGCTAGGTAGCTACGGAGAATCGAATGACAAAATGGGCTCACACCAACCTAATGCACGATGCCATGTACCATAGATTGCACTGCACATGTTGCATGTCTAACGGAAGAAGTTCACCATCTGGGCCAGAAAATGTAGGTAAAAGCGCATAAATTAATGGTCCCTTGTTTTGTCGCGTGGATAATATACACAGAGCAGACGACGAAACGGACTGAGTGGTGTCAGAATATATGCTTCGGGAGAAATATCAATTCATCCGAGAAAAGCGACTTTGCTCGGATGCTTCTTCCTAGCTGGTCCAAATCAGGGAGATATGAAGCGGCTTATTTGTTCAACGGTATTTTCATTAATTTAATTATTAAAGAAGTAATATGTACATGTAGCAATAAACTCAGGCAGAACATGATGAGTAGTCAAAGGTTGATCAGTACTATTGTTTTCACCCCCGTGATCAACACCGGAAAGAGCAGTTGGGAGCAGAAGTATTTCTTGTTTTAGGAGGACACCGGCATTGGGATGAAGTGTTTCGAAAGGGAATTTTGTTTCATCAAACACAACATCATGAGAGAGAGGTATTCTATCAGTGGCAACATCAAGGCACTTGACCCCCTTGTGTTGGGCACTATAGCCAAGAAAGACACACTATTTGGATCAGAAACTGAGTTTGCGATTATTGTAAGGACGTAGATTGGCCAACAGTCGCACCCAAACAGACGGAGAGAGGCATAATCTGGCTTGGTGTGGAAAAGACGTTCGGTTGGGGATTCATTGTTGATGACTCGGCTAGGTAACAAGTTTATAAGATGAACCGTAGTTAGGAAGAATTCATCCCAAAACTTTAACGGCATGTATGCGGCGGCAAGAAGGGAGAAACCTACATCAACAATGTGCCTATGCTTGCGCTCAGCAGAACCGTTCTGCTGGTGAGCATGTGGGCAAGATACGTGATGAGAAATTCCTATTTGCTGGAAAAAGGAATTCAACTTCTCATACTCACCACCCCAGTCCGATTGCATGGCAATAATTTTGCTATCAAATTTTCTTTCGACTAGGGCTTGAAAATTGTGGAACACTTGAAAGACATCGGAACGTTTCTTAAGCAAATAAATCCATGTGTACTTGCTGTAGTCATCAATGAAGCTTACGTAATATGTGTGTCTACCAACGGAAGAGGGGGCTGGACCCCATACATCGGAAAAAAAATAAGTTGCAAGGGTTTTGTTGACACACTGGTAGAAATATAGTAAGGCAATTGATGACTTTTTGCCTTTTGACAAGCATCACAAATAGTTTCACGGTCATGCTCACCGACAAATGGGAGCTTATGTTTACTAAGAATTTGATAAACAATATAAAAAGATGGATGGCCTAAACGATTATGCCATCGTTCTGAAGAAACCTTGAAGACTCCGTGAACTTGTTTATTGGACTTGCAAAACTTGGGAATCAACGGATAAAGACCTTGCACGCATCTTACCGCGATAGAGAACCCTCCTCGTGACCTGATCCTTGATCAAAAAGAAGAACAAGTGAAATTCTATGAAGATACCATTAGCAAGAGTGATGCGATGAACGGAAAGGAGATTCTTTGATGCAGCGGGAACATGTAAAACATCTCTAAGCTGAATTTCACAATATGGGGTTTTAACAGTAGACTGACCAACATGACTTATCATCATACCTGGAGCATTTTCTGCCGTGTTGACTTGATCTTTGCCATGGTACCTCTCGTGCATGGTCAGTTTCTCGAGGTCGGAGGTGATGTGCTCGTTGGATCCCGAATCAACATACCAGTTTGAATCGGCACCGCAGGAGATGTCTGCTGCAGCGGCAACACACCTCCTCTGGGAGTTGTCCTCTGCATAGCGCCAATTGCATTCTTTTGCAATATGGTTATTTTTTTTACAGATCTGACATTTGTTTTCATACTCTTCATACCCAGCAAACCGGCGCCCTTGATTGTTGTTGTAGAAGGGGCGTGGATGGCCGTTGTTGTTGTGGTAGTCCCCGTTGCCGCCATGGTTGTTGTTGTAGTTTCCACCACCGCCGCCATGGTGGCTGCCGCCTTGACCGCAGCTGTTGCCTTGATTGTTGTAGCCGCCGCCGCCGTGGTTGTAGCCACCACTACCCGCTCCAGGGTAGCCGCTGCTAGGGTTTTGGCCGCCACCACCATAATAGCCGCCTCCGCGACCACCGTTCGTCTGGTTACGGTAACCGCCTTTGCCGCCGCCCGAGCGAGCCCTGGAGGCAGCGTCGCCGATGACTTAAAGCCACCAGCGCCGTTCCCATGGAACATCTTGATGTTTTGATCGAAGTTTGCCACCAGCAAGAAGAGCGCGTCGACGGTGATAGGCTCGGTGCGGACATCAAGTGCAGAGATGATTGGCTGATACTCCATATCAAGCCCAGCGGCGATAAAGGAGATGGGATCTCCCTCCCTGAGTGGTTTGCCCGCCGCCGCAAGCTCGTCGGAGAGGGCGCGCATCTGCCCGAAGTAGGTGGAGGCCGACTGGGACACCTTCTAAGCGTTCGTGAGGGCTGATCTGATGTTGTTCACGCGAGACAAAGAAACTGTAGAAAACATATTTGCCAACGTAGTCCAGATCGCATGTGATGATTCAAGCGAGGCCACTTGAACAAGCACCTTCTTGGAAAGATTGCAGAGAAGATATGCTACGATTTGCTGATCTTGAACTAACCAGGGGTTGTAGGCAGGATTGGGAACTACCTGCTCCTTGCCATCTTTGTCTTTGCTAGAGATTGTTTTGGGAGGCTCCTCGATGGTTTGATCGATATAGCCGAACAAGCCAGCGCCCAGTATCTGGGATCGTGCTTGGGCTCGCCAGAGAACATAGTTCGTCTGGGTAAGGGGTTCTGATGTGTTGTAGTTGAGGCCAGAAGAGATGGCTACGGTGGAGGAGGACATGGCTAGGACATGGTGGATTGGAGATTGAATAGATGGAGGAAGATGAGCTAGATGCTATGGAAAAGGCATGCTCTATATACCATGTAGAAATTATGGAAGCGTCTCAACTGTCATACATGACAGCCCACGGGTTATATATTGAATGAGGCGAGGCCAGCTCTCGTAGAGGCATACATTGGTTCGGTAGTAGCAACTACCAGGAGAGATACATGGAGATAAGGGAGAAGAGAGATACAAAGATAAATGACATAACAATAACTAGATCTCCCTAACTACCTAGACTTGGGCACTACACTTCCCCTTAATCACAACTGTACCAGGTTGAGATTACGTCTGAATTCCTCAAAACTTCTGGTTGGCAGGGCCTTGGTAAGTCCATCTGCAATCTGTTCTTTAGAGGGAATGAATCTAACATCTAGTTGTTTGTTTGCAACTCGTTCTCTTACAAAGTGAAAATCTATCTCGATGTGTTTAGTCCTGGCATGAAAAACTGGGTTAGCAGATAAGTAGGTGGCACCAAGATTATCACACCATAAACAAGGAGGTTGAACTTGTGGTACGCCAAGCTCTTTGAGCATAGACTGAACCCAAATAACTTCTGTTGTTGCATTTGCTACTGCCTTGTACTCTGCTTCTGTACTTGACCTGGAAACAGTAGCTTGTTTCTTGGCACACCATGAGATTAATTTAGGACCATAAAAGATAGCAAAGCCACCTGTTGATCTTCTATCATCTAAACAACCAGCCCAGTCTGCATCTGAGAAAGCACTGACAAGTGTAGAAGATGACTTCCTGAAAGTAAGGCCCGTGGTCAGAGTGTTCTTTATGTACCTTAGAATTCTCTTGGCTGTTGTCCAATGGGCTGTGGTTGGTGCATGAAGAAATTGACACACTCTATTAATTGCAAAAGAAATATCAGGTCTAGTAAGAGTTAGGTACTGAAGGCCACCAACCAAACTCTTGTACCCAGTAATGTCCTCTTGAGCCAAAGGTTCTCTTTCTGTCAAGGATAAAGTTTCTGGGCTAGATAAGGGTGTTGGTGAAGATTTGCAGTTTTCCATTCCAATTCTACTCAACAATTCGGTTGCATATTTTGCTTGTGACAAGTGAATGCCATTGCTTATTTTGTTCATCTCAGTGCCTAAAAAGAAATGCAAGTCTCCCAAGTCCTTGAGAGCAAATTCAGATCCTAGGTCCTTGAGTAAAGTTGATACTGCCCCATTTAAGGAACTAGTAACGATGATATCATCAACATATATAAGTACGAATATAAAAGTTTGATGCTTGTTGTAGATGAACAGTGAGGTGTCAGATTTTGATGGAACAAACCCAAGTGCTTGAAGTTTCAAACTCAACCGTGAATACCATGCTCTAGGTGCTTGTTTTAATCCATACAGGGCTTTGTCAAGCTTGCAAACATGAAAAGGTGCATTTCTGTCTTCAAACCCAGGAGGTTGTTTCATATACACTTCCTCTTCCAGAACACAATGAAGAAACGCGTTCTGCACATCTAGTTGTCTAAGACTCCATCCCCTAGACACAACAATTGATAGCACAAGGTATATTGTTGCGGCTTTAACAACTGGACCAAAGGTGTCCTCATAGTCTATACCATACCTTTGCTTGAAGCCATTGGCTACAAGTCTTGCCTTGTACCGATCTACTATACCATCCGATTTCTTCTTGATTTGATACACCCATTTACAATCAATCAGGTTTCTACCTTGCTGAGGGGGAACAAGATGCCATGTCTTGTTCTTCTTTAGTGCCCTGAATTCATCATCCATAGTTGCCTTCCACCCGGAGTCATCAAGAGCTTCCTTTAAAGTGTTAGGTTCACCAGTAGTGCATAACATGCCAACTTAGAGAAATTTTTATAGTTTAAACGAGTGGTAACTCCCCTTTGAAGTCTAGTGTGTGGCGCCAAGATCACAGGATGCAGTGGTGAAGGCGATCCAGGGGCGGTGTCCCTTCCGTGTCAGCGTCAGGTGCTGGCGTCCCCAATCCCGAAGGAGATCCTGTCGCTGTCGCGGGAGCGGGCGACCGCTGATCGGCCGCCCAGTCCACCCTAGCAGGGCCAAGGGAATCTGGCGCTGGCTTGCACGTCACATTCCGCCACGCGCCGTCCTCCTGTTGGCGTGGCTGGCTGGGCTGCATGTGGACACCCATGGCGCCGTTGTCCGCACCTCGACGTCCAGAGGCCGAGGAGGGACCAGGTACTGTAGCTGCAAATCCCGGTGCAGATCGACCTGCTACATGCAGTGGAGAACCTGAGGTGGATCCGCCTCGTGCTTCGTTGTTCCCAGCCGGGTTACACATGAAATAATGACTGTTTTCACTTCTACTTGCATTGTTTGAACCCACATTTTCTTCTGAGGATGGATCTGCAGCAATAAACTCAGGCAAAACATGATGAGTAGTCAAAGGTTGATCAGTACTATTGTTCTCACCCCCGTGATCAACACCGGAAAGAGTAGTTGGGAGCAGAAGTATTCCTTGTTTTAGGAGGGCACCGGCATTGGGATGAAGTGTTTCGAAAGGGAATTTTGTTTCATCAAACACAACATCATGAGAGAGATATATTCTAACAGTGGCAACATCAAGGCACTTGACCCCCTTGTGTTGGGCACTATAGCCAAGGAAGACACACTATTTGGATCGGAAACTTAGTTTGCGATTATTGTAAGGACGTAGATTTGGCCAACAGGCACACCCAAACACACGGAGAGAGGCATAATCTGGCTTGGTGTGGAAAAGACGTCCGGTTGGGGATTCATTGTTGATGACTCGGCTAGGTAAAAAGTTTATAAGATGAACCGTAGTTAGGAAGGATTCATCCCAAAACTTTAACGGCATGTATGCGGCGGCAAGAAGGGAGAAACCTACATCAACAATGTGCCTATGCTTGCGTTCAGCGGAACCGTTCTGCTGGTGAGCATGTGGGCAAGATACATGATGAGAAATTCCTATTTGCTGGAAAAAGGAATTCAACTTCTCATACTCACCACCCCAGTATGATTGCATGGCAATAATTTTCTATCAAATTTTCTCTCGACTAGGGCTTGAAAATTGTGGAATACTTGAAAGACATCAGAACGTTTCTTAAGAAAATAAATCCACATGTACTTGCTGTAGTCATCAATGAAGCTTACGTAATATGTGTGTCTACCAATGGAAGAGGGGCTGGACCCCATACATCGGAAAAAAATAAGTTGCAAGGGTTTTGTTGACACACTGGTAGAAATATAGTAAGGCAATTGATGACTTTTTGCCTTTTGACAAGCATCTCAAATAGTTTCACGGTCATGCTCACTGACAAATGGGAGCTTATGTTTACTAAGAATTTGATAAACAATATAAAAAGATGGATGGCCTAAACGATTATGCCATCGTTCTGAAGAAACCTTGAAGGCTCTGTGAACTTGTTTATTGGACTTGCAAAACTTGGGAATCAACGGATAGAGACCTTGCATGCATCTACCACGATAGAGAACCCTCCTCGTGATCTGATCCTTGATCGAAAAGAAGAACGGGTGAAATTCTATGAAGACACCATTAGCAAGAGTGATGCGATGAACGGAAAGGAGATTCTTTGTTACAGCGGGAACATGTAAAACATCTATAAGCTGAATTTCACAATATGGGGTTTTAACAGCAGACTGACCAACATGACTTATCATCATACCTGGAGCATTTTCTGCCGTGTTGACTTGATCTTTGCCGTGGTACCTCTCGTGCATGGTCAGTTTCTCGAGGTCGGAGGTGATGTGCTCGTTGGAGCCCGAATCAACATACCAGTTTGAATCGGCACCGTAGGAGATGTCTGCTGCAGCGGCAACACGCCTCCTCTGGGAGTTGTCCTCTGCATAGCGCCAATTTCATTCTTTTGCAATATGGTAAGTTTTTTTTACAGATCTAACATTTGTTTTCATACTCTTCATACCCAGCAAACCGGCGCCCTTGATTGTTCTTGTAGAAGGGGCGCGGAGGGTCGTTGTTGTTGTGGTAGTCCCCGCCGCCGCCATGGTTGTTGTTGTAGTTTCCACCACCGCCGCCATGGTGGCTGCCTCCTTGACCGTCGTTGTTGCCTTGATTATTGTAGTCGTCGCCGCCGTGGTTGTAGCCATCGCTACCTGCGCCAGGGTAGCCGTTGCTAGGGGTTTGGCCGCCACCACAATAATAGCCGCCTCGCGACCACCGTTCTTCTGGTTACGGTAACCGCCTTTGCCGCCGCCCGAGCGACCCATGGAGGCAGCGTTCATCGATGACTTAAAGCCACCAGCGCCATTCCCATGGAACATCTTGATGTTTTGATCGAAGTTTGCCACCAGCAAGAAGAGCGCGTCGACGGTGATAGGCTCGGTGCGGACGTCAAGTGCAGAGATGATTGGCTGATACTCCATATCAAGCCCAGCGACGATAATGGATATGGGATCTCCCTCCCCGAGTGGTTTTCCCGCCGCCGCAAGCTCGTCGGAGAGGGTGCGTATCTGCCCGAAGTAGGTGGAGGCCGACTGGGACCCCTTCTGGGCGTTCATGAGGGCTGATCTGATGTTGTTCACCCGAGACAAAGAAACTGCAGAAAACATATTTGCCAATGTAGTCCAGATCGCATGTGATGATTCAGGCGAGGCCACTTGAACAAGCACCTCCTTGGAAAGATTGCAGAGAAGATATTCTATGATTTGCTGATCTTGAACTAACCAGGGGTTGTATGCAGGATTGGGAACTACCTGCTCCTTGCCATCTTTGTCTTTGCTAGAGATTGTTTTGGGAGGCTCCTCGATGGTTTGATCGATATAGCCGAACAAGACAGCGCCCAGTATTTGGGATCGTGCTTGGGCTCGCCAGAGAACATAGTTCGTCTGGGTAAGGGGTTCTGATGTGTTGTAGTTGAGGCCAGAAGCGATGGCTATGGTGGAGGAGGACATGGCTAGGGCGTGGTGGATTGGAGATTGAATAGATGGAGGAAGATGAGCTAGATGCTATGGAAAAGGCCTGCTCTATATACCATGTAGAAATTATGGAAGCGTCTCAACTGTCATACATGACAGCCCGCAGGTTATATATTGATTGAGGCGAGGCCAGCTCTCGCAGAGGCATACATTGGTTCGGTAGTAGCAACTACCAGGAGAGATACATGGAGATAAGGGAGAAGAGTGATACAAAGATAATTGACATAACAATAACTAGATCTCCCTAACTAACTAGACTTGGGCGCTAAGCTCCTAGAAATGTAATGTGATAGACAATGTTTAACAGTACAGACAAAACAAACAAAAAGAATAAGAAACTAAGAAGGCTATCCGGTTCGAGGTCAATATCATCATGAGTGGAAAATTCTGGTGGAAAGCTATCCTCAATCAGAAAGACATACCATGGGTCAACATTATATGGGAGACTTATTATCAACATGCATTACCTTGCAACAGAGAGATTGGATCATTCTGGTGGAAAGCTATCCTCAAACTACTACCTTGTTATAAATAGTAGTCCACATGCATAGCAGGCAGAGGGAACACCATTTCTTTCTTGGAGGATGTATGGCATGAACAACCATTGAAACTTGCTTGGCCAGAACTATACGCATTCACCAACAACCAGGATATATCCTTGGAGAAGGCCCAATGACAGAGTATCTTGCTCAGTTATTTCATAGACCCATCTCACAGCAAGCATTCCAGCAGTTTACTCAACTCAATTTGTTACTTGCTGATGAGAACCACTATTCATCTATGAAAATGTATAAGTACTTTGAAAGGATCGATATGGTTGACTAGAGGGGGGGGGAATAGGCAACTAACAATTTTTAGACTTTTCTTTAACAATTTAAACCTTGCAACGAAATAGGTTGTCTAGATGTGTAACTACGTGGACAACCTATATGATGCAAAGACAATAAGCACACAAGCAAGCAATGGATATAACTCAAGTAAGCTTGCAAAAGTAAAGGGACAAGATAACCAAGAGTGGAGCCGGTGGAGACGAGGATGTGTTACCGAAGTTCCTTCCTTTTAAGGGGAAGTACGTCTCCGTTAGAGCGGTGTGGAGGCACAATGCTCCCCAAGAAGCCACTAGGGCCACCGTAATCTCCTCACGCCCTCACACAATGCGAGATGCCGTGACTCCACTATTGGAGCCCTTGAAGGCGGCAACCGGACCTTTACAAACAAGATTGGGGCTATCTCCACAACACTTGGAGGCTCCCAACAACACCACGAAGCTTCACCACAATGGAGTATGGCTTCGAGGTGACCTCAACCGTATAGGGTGCTCAAAACCCAAGAGTAACAAGATCCGCTAGGGATAAGTGGGGGAATCAAATTTCTCTTGGTGGAAGTGTAGATCTGGGCCTTCTCAACCAATCCCGAGCAAATCAACAAGTTTGATTGGCTAGGGAGAGAGATCGGGCGAAAATGGAGCTTGGAGCAACAATGGAGCTTTGGGGGAAAGAGGTTGGTCAACTTTGGGGAAGAAGACCCCTTTATATAGTGGGGGGAACAATCCAACCGTTATCCCACTCACCAGCCCCGCACAGAGCGGTACTACCGCTGGGGAAGGGCGGTACTACTGCTTCGGGCGGTACTACCGCTCAACCCAGCGGTACTGCCACGCTGCTAGACCCCAGGGCGGTACTACCGCTAGGGAAGAGCGGTACTACCGCTCCTACTGCCGCCCTTAGTGCCGCAAAACCCGACACGAAAAACTTCGTTTGAGAATCGAGGCGGAAGTAGCCCAGGCGCTCAGCGGTACTACGGCCGAAAAACCCAAGCAGTACTACCGCTTGGAGCGGTACTACCACTCTGAGAGCGGTACTTCCACTGGGGAGCTTCGGCGGTACTACTGCTGTGGTCGCGGTACTACCGCTGGAGCAGAGCAAAGCATAGCAAGGGGGAAATGGTAGCTCCAGAGATGCGGAAGGAAAGACGACGGGTGTGATAAGGATGTGTACGTGTGATTCCACCCAAGTCTTACCAAAACGGATCCCCTCTTGATAGTACGGTGACTCCTACGAAACTAGTCCACCAACAACGAAACGAAGGAGCTACACCGTCTTGAATACAACACCGAGGGGAGGAAATCGTCTCGTGCCAATGGATGAATCTCTGAAAGAACTAAATGCACACGATTAGTCCGCACAAGCATTGTCATCAATCACCAAAACATCTTGGGGATAAATATGCCCTTACAATCTCCCCCTTTTTGGTGGATTGATGACAATACGAGATTTGCACAATATGATAGATATAGGATAAGTGCAAACACACAACCGTCCTAAAATGTAGAAGGGCTCCCCCTGGATGTGTGCTATGATAAGTGCTTTGGACTGCACGGCACAGATGCCAGGATCAATGCTCCCCCTACATTTTAGAGACCAACTACCTAAGCAAGATATATGAGAGCAACATATAGATAACAGGATAAGCATGCAACTCATAAGCTAGATAGACATAGATAATGATACTGGAAAGGTAAGGTAGCATATGTCTCACACCATATGACTCGAGCTTAGGTCTCACTAACAGAACCAGAACTTAGGTCTCACAGACACAAACCAAATAAAGCAACAAGCGAAAGCACAAACACAGAAGACGGAAGACACAAAGAACAAATCCCTAAACTCTCTCCCCCTTTGGCATCGAGACACCAAAAAGGAGAGGGAGTGCTGCTACGGCTCCAGTGAAGGCAAACGAGGGACACCCATCAGATCTCAGAGGGATCATCTGCACTACCATCATCAGTCGGGAAGTGCTCAGCATCAAAATCAGTCCAAGGGCAGTGCTGCTGGATCCACTCCTCCTCCTCGGTAAGCTGATCCTCAGAACCACTAATCACAATAGCACCCATCTGACGCATGAGCTCCTTGTGGCGACCTCGGGCCTTCTTCTCAGCCACATGAGTCATGTACTGACCGTGAGATTCCATGCAAAACAGCTTGTTCACCTTGATCTTGAGCTTCTTGGCCCAAGAGGGCTCTGCCTCAGAAGGCACGTAGTCATCATCTTCATCCTCAGCCTCAGCCCCAATCTCCTCCTCAGTCTCCATGGCAGCAGCAGATGAAGGAACTCCAGTCCTAGGGGCCTGAGTGCCCCAGTTATCCTTCTTCCTCAGACGCTTGACATCGTGAGAAACCAACTCTCCAATCTCCAGCACCACCTTGGGATAGACACGATCCAGGCCTTCTCAATGAGAAGCATAATGAACGGACCATAAATCGGGCACTTGCGCTCGGAGATAGCAGAAACCAGCTCAGACCACATAACATGAGAGATATCCAAGGACTCTCCGGTGCTCTGCCCCTTCTCCTGCTGACAGAAGAGAAGCATGTCGACGAGATAAGAGTGAACCTGGTCCAGATTCCCGGTGCGAGGGAAAAGAGTCTCTCTGAAGATACGGTGAAGAATGTCCAGATAGACAGGCAACTCATAGGTCTCCTTCTTCGTCTCAGGGTTGATCCTCAGAGTGCAGTAGGGCCACAAAGCTTGCTTGTGAGTGGCATTGGCGCGACGGTGGGGGCGAAAGCTGACAGGAGACTCAAGACCTAGATCTTCCACCCCAATCAACTGCATGAAAGCTTTCCACTTGACTGACAACAACTTGCCGTTTGTCATCCAAGTCAGAGTCCTGTCCTCATCAGTCCCAAGGTGAACCGTGGCACAGAATTGGGCCACAATATCAGCATCGTAGTCCTTGTTGAATTGCATGATCCTGAGAATGTTCAGTTGGGTGCACATCTGAAGAGCTTCACCAAAGTAGTCAGGATCGTTCTCCATATGCTCGGTGTCGATGGAGTGCATGTTGACATAGAGATTCTTCTTGGCTTTGAGAACATCAAAGTAGATGGCAAACTGGAACCTGTTCCAGAACGGGGTTGACCAAAGTGGGATCTTGGTCGACCTCATACGGTTGCGGCGGCGCCTTCCCCAGAACTCCTTGGGCGGCATTTCTGGCACGGTTTTGCCTGACTTTGGCTTGACCCCTGGCTTCTTCTGCAGTTGAGGAGGAGGTGGAGCACTAGAAGATCCTCCGGCAGGCTCAGTGGGCTCAGTGGTGCGGTAGCGCTTGGACGAGGCATGACCGGGGTTGACACGACGAGCCTGATGCTCAGGAACCTCATCACCTGGAACCACACACACAAACATGCAAACAACCAGAAAGAACGAGCGTAAGCCACAAACATGAACAAAGAGGATCACTAAGAGGTAGGAGTATGATGGAAACTGGTAGAAGGGCGGTAGTACCGTGACCCGTGAGCGGTAGTACCGCTCCAAGCGGTAGTACTGCTCTGGGAGAGCGGTAGTACCGCTCAAGGCGGGGAAACAGCAGTTTCCTACTACCGTGGTCAAATCCGGTACTTCCGTCCTACCAAACTCAAAAATACTCCAACCAAACACTAATCCAAACTGTCTAGAAGCATTCTCCATCCTACTCAAGCCTAGATCTGGACAAAAATCTAGAGATGCAACTGCTATTGCCCCTAGAAAGCTAGATTGGAAATCTAGACAAAAGGAACCAGGGAACGGGGGCAATACCGGCATCCATGGCAAGAGGACAAGGTGGGGATCGATTCCACCGAAGGAAACGGAGAGGATCGCCCCGGAGAGGGAGATCCGCCGGAGCCCTCCCGCGGCGCCGTTTGCTGAAGAGAGAGACGAACAGGGCGAAGGGGGGCGAGCGAATGGGTATGGGGGAGAAGAAACTCCAGCTGCCCCCGATATAACCCCCAGCCCGCGCCTCTCAGCGGTAGTACCGCGCTGGAGGGCGGTAGTACCGCTAGGAGCGGTAGTACCGCGCTGGAGGGCGGTAGTACCGCTAAGAGCGGTAGTACCGCTCGCCACCAGCGGTAGTACCGCTTCAGCAACCACACGACTTCTAGACCAACGGCTAACGCTCAAAAGAAACGGAAAGCAAGGCCAAAAGAACGAGAGGACCGACGCGGCAACACACACACACACACAACTGAACAGAAACCACTCAAACACAAACAACCACACGAAACAGAGCAAGCTCTGGCCTCTCTTAGGAGAGGACGGTGGCCGGAGCCACCTATGTTTGAGTCAATTGGTATGGCACCACAAAGAATTATCCTTGGACCCATGACCAAAACTCGTCTTTGAAGCACAAGTACCATCAACAATGGCTAATGTGAAAGAGTTGATCGTTTTATGCATAATGGGGGGAGGGAGAGTTCATTGAGAGAACAACACTCCCCCTATGTCCATGCCTACATCTAAACTAGACACCAAGTTGAGTGGGGTGGGGTGTGCAAGTGTTCAAGTCACATTGCTCGAATCAATGATATTTAGCTCATGCCTTAACTCGCGAAATCTTGCTTCATCCAAAGGCTTCGTGAAAATATCTGCAAGGTTATCATGAGTGTTGACATACTTGAGCTCGATCTCTCCTCGCCTAATGTGATTCCGGATGAAGTGATACCGAATCTCAATGTGCTTCATCTTGAAGTGTTGCACCGGGTTGAGAGAAATCTTGATGGCACTTTCGTTGTCACACCAAAGAGGCACTTTGTCACAAATGACACCGTATTCCTTTAAAGTTTGCCTCATCCATAAGAGTTGTGCACAACAATTACCGGCCGCCACATATTTCGCTTCGGTGGACGAGAGAGACACACAACTTTGCTTTTTGGAAGACCAACTCACCAAAGAGCACCCAAGAAACTGGCACCCTCCGGAAGTGGACTTCCTATCCACTTTGTCTCCCTCCCAATCGGAATCCGTAAACCCTTCAAGCTTGAAGTTTGCCCCTCTTGGGTACCATAAGCCAAAGTTTGGGGTATGAGCCAAAAATCGAAAGATTCGCTTGACCGCCACATAGTGACTTTCCTTCGGTGCAGCTTGAAACCGTGCACACATCCCCACACTCAACATGATATCCGGTCTAGATGCACAAAGGTAAAGCAAGGAGCCAATCATGAAGCGATATACCTTTTGATCCACCGCTTTACCATTGGGATCAATGTCAAGTTGGCACTTGGTGGGCATTGGAGTAGATGTCGGCTTGACATCACTTAACAGGAATCTCTTGAGCATGTCTTGAGTGTATTTGGCTTGGTTGATGAAGGTACCTTCTCTTCTTTGTTTGATGTCAAAACCAAGGAAGAACTTAAACTCTCCCATCGAAGACATCTTGAACTTAGAGGTCATGAGAGCGGCAAATTCTTCATTGAAAGCTTTGTTAGGGGAACCAAAGATAATGTCATCAACATATAGTTGGCATACAAACAACTCCCCTTTGACCTTCTTAGTAAAAAGAGTGGGATCGATTAGCCCCACTTCAAAACCACGATCTTGTAACAACTCGGTAAGGTGGTCATACCACACACGTGGGGCTTGTTTAAGGCCATAGAGCCTCTTATCGAGTTGATACACATGATCCGGGAAGAAGGGATCCTCGAACCCGGGGGGTTGCTTGACATAGACCAACTCATTAATAGGACCATTAAGAAAAGCACTTTTAACATCCATTTGTTGCAACTTAAAGTTGTGATGGGAAGCATAAGCAATCAACAAACGAATGGATTCAAGGCAAGCAACGGGAGCAAAGGTTTCACCATAGTCGATACCCTCGACTTGGGAGTAGCCTTGTGCTACCAATCTTGCCTTGTTGCGAATGATGTTCCCATGAGCATCTTGCTTGTTCTTGAAGATACACTTGGTTCCAATGATGTTGTGGTTCTCGGAAGGCCTTGGCACCAACTTCCACACCTTGTTGTACTCGAAGTTATTGAGTTCTTCATGCATGGCATTGAGCCAATCCGAGTCTTCGAGCGCCTCATAGACCTTATGGGGTTCAACACAAGAGAAACGCGTGATGTTCACAATAGTTTGCTAATTGTCTACGAGTGCTTACCCCCTTTCTTAGGCTTCCAACCACATTCTCCATGAGATGACCTTTGGTGGTGAGTTTGGAAGCAATCTTCGCGGCACGACACTCCAATTCCTCCTCGGATGTCGAAGGAGGAGGGTTCACTTGATCATCTTGAGTGTCGTCATGAGCTTGTTCTTGATATTGAGCTTGCTCATGATCTTGAACTTGCTCGAGGGGAAGAACTTGACCTTGGGCATCATGTGGATGTTCACCACCATCTTGTGATTGATCTTGCCCTTGGTCTTGTTCCCGAGGTTGAGGGCCTTCACTTTGTTCTTCGGAAGCGTGTGGGTCTTGAGTAGGTGAAGGCTCCACCGAGGTGGAGCATTGTCCTTCTCCTTCGGCCACAAGGGGTTCCTCAATGGGTAGGATATGACCAATACCCATTCTTCTTATGGCTTGGGGAGGAATTTCATCACCTACATCACAAGTACCACTTTGCTCCACTTGGGAGCCGTTATTTTCATCAAACTCTACGTTACACGTCTCCTCAATGAGTCTGTTGGACTTGTTGAGAACACGGTAAGCATGAGAGTTTGTAGCATAACCAACAAATATGCCCTCATGAGCTCTAGCCTCGAATTTAGACAAATGAACACCTTTCTTGAGAATGAAACACTTACACCCGAACACCCGGAAGTACTTGAGATTGGGCTTGTTCCCGGTGAGTATCTCATACGGAGTCTTGTTCAAGCCTTTGCGGAGATAGATCCGATTGGATGCATGACAAGCTGTGTTGATGGCTTCAGCCCAAAAGTTGTATGGAGACTTGAACTCCGCCATCATGGTCCTTGCCGCATCCATCAACGTCCGGTTCTTCCTCTCCGCAACACCATTTTGTTGAGGGGTATATGGTGCAGAATATTGATGCTTGATCCCTTCATCACTAAGAAACTCATCCAAGGTGTAGTTCTTGAACTCGGTGTCGTTGTCACTTCTTATCGTCAGAATCTTTGCATTATGTTGACGTTGATCTTCATTTGCAAAGTCGATGACGGTTTGTTGAGTCTCACTCTTCCTCTTGAAGAAGTATACCCAAGTGTATCTTGAATAATCATCCACAATCACCAAGCAATACTTTCTGCCCCCAGGACTGTCAAAGGATGGAGGCCCGAAGAGGTCCATGTGCAGGAGCTCCAAGGGTCTCTTCGAGTAAATGATAGTCGTGGGAGGGTGAGCCGTCTCATGAAGCTTTCCTTTGATACAAGCAGTGCAAACACGATCTTTGGCAAAACTAACATTCGTTAGTCCATGAACATGGTCCCCCTTGAGAAGACTTTGCAAAGATCTCATATTGACGTGGGCTAAACGGCGATGCCAAAGCCATCCCACATCAACTTTAGCCATTAGGCATGTCGCGGTCTTAGTGGGTTGCTCCGAAAAGTTAATCACATAGAGACCGTTCTCGACATGCCCAACAAAGGCTACTTTAAGAGTCTTGCTCCACAAGAGGGCCACAGTATCAATATCAAAGAAGGTGGCAAAGCCCATGAGTGTGAGTTGACGAATGGAAAGTAAATCGAACGCAAGGGACTCAACAAGCATGACTTTCTCGATCGTTAGATAATGAGAAATGACAACCTTGCCAAGACCCAATACCTTAGAATGTGAGGCATCACCCCATTCGACATTGGTGGGCATAGATGGGATCTTATGCACGTCCACCACCAAGTCCTTGCTCCCGGTCATATGATTTGTTGCTCCACTATTGAGCAACCATGATCCCCCACCGGAAGCAAACACCTACAAGAGATCAATGCTTGGTTTTAGGTACCCATTGAGTAATGGGTCCTTTGATGTTAGTGACAAGGGTCTTAGGAACCCAAATAGACCATTCAATGTACTCATAAGGAGAACCAACAAATTTAGCATAAACATGCCCGTCACTAGCACGGCACAACACATAAGATGGGTTAAAGTCGCCGGCTTTGTTGGGAGAGATGGCTTTGCGCTCTTTGGCATCACCACTCTTCCCATTGTTCTTCTTCTCCTTAGGAGCACCTTCTCCCTCCTTCACAAAGGTTTGTGTGAGCGGAGGATGTCGATTGGTCTTGCTCTTCTTCTCCTTGTTCTTCTTCTTGTTCTTGGACTCGGGTGAGAACCCAACTCCCACCTTGCCCACAACTTCCTTTTGATTGTTCAAAAGGTCATTTAGGTTCTTCTCGCCTTGTATGCATGACACAAGACCTTTCTCGAGTTGTTCCTTCAACTTGGCATTCTCCTCCACAAGATGCACATGCTCACAACATGGGTTAGTAGCATTTGCATTATCAATTAAGACCATGGAGGAAATGTGGCCTTTTCCTTGGTTATCTTAACTTGGAGTTGAGCATGAGACTCCTTGAGGGTAGCATGATCACTTTTCAAGACCTCGTGGGCCTTGTCAAGTACATCAAACTCCTCCGTGAGTCTAACATGATCAACCCCAAGTTTAGCCTTCTCGGAAGCTATAACACGAGACACAACAAGAGCATGATCAAGATCTTTCTTTAGTTTAGCATGACCATCGTTGTGTGACTCCTCAAGAGCCAAACGATGCTCACGCTCTTCCTCAAGAGCATCAGAGAGATCCGATATCTCATCGGCATAGTCACGACTATGACTTTCCATCTTAGAGATGGTTTCTCCGTGAGCCTCGATCATGTCATTGGCTTCACCAAGTTGTTCCAAGAGAGCAACAAAGTGCTTCTTGGATTTGCCCTTGAGCTTACTCATGAAGGACTCAAATTCATTGATCTCCTCATTAGACTCCTTACCATTATCAAAGTCATCCGTTGAAGGAGGGTTAGGAATAATGGTGGTTTTGATGTTGGAGGTTACCTTGTTGGTGGCCTTAGCCATGAGGCACTTGGCGGTGATGTTCTCGTTAGGTGCATCGAAGAGAGATACCCGGGGAGTTGTGACAATGGCAACGGATGCCATGGCCATTGTTTCACCATCTTCATCATCATCGTCATCCTCACGGTATTCTTCTTGAACCACCAACCCGCGAGAAGGAGTCTTCTTGGTGAAGTTGTTCTTGTTGGGGAAGGACTTGGCTTTGTCTTTTCGGATGAACTTGCCACCATTGTCTTCCCGCTTCTCGTAGGGACAATCCGCAACGAAATGGCTAACATTGCCACAGTTGAAACAAGTTCTAACTCGTTGCTTCCCCTTGAGGCCACTTGAGTTGTTCTTGTTGAAGTTGGGTCTTGTATTCTTCTTACTCCAAAACTGTCTTGAGGCAAGAGCCATGTGCTCATGATAATCATACTTCGTGTCCTCGGGGTTGCTCTCCTCATCTTCCTCTTCTTCTTCTTCTTCCACACTAACCTTGGCCTTCAAGGAAAGATTGGGCTTCTTTGCCCTTTGAGAACGGAGCACCGCATTGTCGGCGGTCTTGTCCAAGATGCTCATTGCAACAAACTCATCCAACACTTCACCAGAGGTCATGGAGTGGAAGTCCGGTCTTTGGCGAATGACGGAGGACATGGCCTTGTTGTAGGGCATCATGGCCTTGAGGAACTTGCGCTTGATCCATTTGTCATCCGTGTCCTTGCTCCCATGATCTCAGAGTGCGACCGCGAGTTTGGTCACTCTTCGAAAGAGCTCACGAGGTTCTTCATCCTCTTTCATTGCAAACTCATCGGCTTCATCTTGCACCACTTCATAGTTGGAGCGTTGAATGCTAGCACTTCCTCGATAGAGACGCTCGACACATTTCCATGCTTCTTTAGCCATGGCATGAGGTCGAAGATGAGGGAGATCTTCGGGAAGGATTGCATCTTGGATGATGAAGAGAGCACTCTCATTGAATTGATTGTCCACTTCTTCTCGAGGGGTGAAGTTGCTTGGATCATGAGGATAGAAACCTTCTTCAATGATTCTCCAAAGGTTAGTGTTCACATGTTTTAAGTGACGCTTGAAGCGATAAATCCAAGCGTCAAAATCTTCATTTTTCACATATTTAGGAGGAGGACCGGCATGATTCAAATGAGTAGAGGGGATCGGTCCTCTATACACTGGGGGTTCCACATTGGCAAAGATGCCGGTGCCATTTCTACCACTAGTAGACGGACTCTTTTCACTAATAGCTTCCCCCTTGTCAGAGGTAGCATCCGTCACCTTGTTAGTGGGATCACCCACTTTCATCGGCGAGGTAGATAGTTTAAGTCCGTCTAAGAAATCAGAAAAACATGCTTTTAACCTCGGCCGTCATGGAGGTTTTCAATGTGTCTAAAGCCACATTGAATTCCTCACGAGAGATCGAGGCTCCTCCTTCGGCCGTGGACGAGATGGGATTCACACCGGAGTGCTCCTCCGCACCGTCGTGGGTGTCAACCATACTCTTCGGACGGCAAAGTCCTTAATAAAGAGACGAAGCTCTGATACCAATTGAAAGGATCGATATGGTTGACTAGAGGGGGGGGGGGAATAGGCAACTAACAATTTTTAGACTTTTCTTTAACAATTTAAACCTTGTAACGAAATAGGTTGTCTAGATGTGCAACTACGTGGACAACCTATATGATGCAAAGACAATAAGCACACAAGCAAGCAATGGATATAACTCAAGTAAGCTTGCAAAAGTAAAGGGACAAGATAACCAAGAGTGGAGCCGGTGGAGACGAGGATGTGTTACCGAAGTTCCTTCCTTTTTAGGGGGAAGTACGTCTCAGTTAGAGCGGTGTGGAGGCACAATGCTCCCCAAGAAGCCACTAGGGCCACCGTAATCTCCTCACGCCCTCACACAATGTGAGATGCCCTGATTCCACTATTGGAGCCCTTGAAGGCGGCAACCGGACCTTTACAAAGAAGATTGGGGCTATCTCCGCAACACTTGAAGGCTCCCAACAACACCACGAAGCTTCACCACAATGGAGTATGGCTTCGAGGTGACCTCAACCGTCTAGGGTGCTCAACACCCAAGAGTAACAAGATCCGCTAGGGATAAGTGGGGGGAATCAAATTTCTCTTGGTGGAAGTGTAGATCTGGGACTTCTCAACCAACCCCGAGCAAATCAACAAGTTTGATTGGCTAGGGAGAGAGATCGGGCGAAAATGGAGCTTGGAGCAACAATGGAGCTTTGGGGGAAAGAGGTTGGTCAACTTTGGGGAAGAAGACCCCTTTATATAGTGGGGGGAACAATCCAACCGTTATCCCACTCACCAGCCCCTCACAGAGCGGTACTACCGCTGGGGAAGGGCGGTACTACCGCTCCGGCCGGTACTACCGCTCAACCCAGCGGTACTGCTGCGCTGCCAGACCCCAGGGCGGTACTACCGCTAGGGAAGAGCGGTACTACCGCTTAGGGCGGTACTACCGCTCCTACTGCCGCCCTTAGTGCCACAAAATCCAACACGAAAAACTTCGTTCGAGAATCGAGGCGGAAGTAGCCCAGGCGCTCAGCGGTACTACGACCGAAAAAACCAAGCGGTACTACCGCTCGGAGAGCGGTACTACCGCTCTGAGAGCGGTACTTCCGCTGGGGAGCTTCGGCGGTACTACCGCTGTGGTCGCGGTACTACCGCTGGAGCAGAGCAAAGCATAGCAAGGGGAAAACGGCAGCTCCAGAGATGCGGAAGGAAAGACGACGGGTGTGATAAGGATGTGTACGTGTGATTCCACCCAAGTCTTACCAAAACGGATCCCCTCTTGATAGTACGGTGACTCCTACGAAACTAGTCCACCAACAACGAAACGAAGGAGCTACACCGTCTTGAATACAACACCGAGGGGAGGAAATTGTCTCGTGCCAATGGATGAATCTCTGAAAGAACTAAACGCACACGATTAGTCCACACAAGCATTGTCATCAATCACCAAAACATCTTGGGGATAAATATGCCCTTACATACTTGATGGGACAGAGCACTGCTCATTTCATCTTCAGACTTATTTGGAAATCCCAGTCAGGCTCAAATATAAAATCTTCTTCTGATTGCTTCTATATGACAGAATCAACACAAGAAATCTTCTCCACAGGAAAACCATGTACTTGGAAAGTTACAATTGTGCTATGTGTTCAGACCACACCAAAGAAACACTCTTCCTTCTACTCTGGTATTGTCCATTTGCACTTTCATCTTGGGTTCTTATTTTGCCACAGAAGCTAAGAGGAATTTCCAACTTTGATGAGCTCAGTATATCATTAAACTTGTTACCAGGAGAGATTGGTATGACTATTCTCATTGCGGGTTGCTGGGGCATTTGGTTTGTTCATAATAACAAGATTTTTAGAAGTGTTTTCCCTCATCTATACGGCTGGACTTACCACCTCAAAGAATGTCTTAAAGCTACTATGATTGGAGTCAAGCTAGTATTGCTGAGAAGATCAAGAACTGGAGTGAGCTTTATCTCTAATTTGCTATAATGTTGTTGTTTCCTAGAACAGGTGTTGGATGAGGACTCTATCCTCCATTTACTTTACTTTTTGTACATATTTAATTAATGAAATACCGTAGAACAATTGTTCTATGGTCATGAGATTAAAAAAATGAGCGGAAAAATTTAGCAATCTGGTATCACCCTCCTAGATGATAACTAATCCAATCCTTGAGTGTTGTCACACACTTTTCCTTGGTCATGTGTACTAGAAGGGAAAGGTCCTTCTTGAGCATGTATTTCCATGAGTTTCTGCATGTCACTTCTCTCCTGAACATCTTACCATTTCTTTGATTCCAAATACTGCAGCATCCAAGGATGAGGATGTCCGTCGCAATAGCTTTAGCCAAATTTTGATGAGCTAGCAGAACACAATCATAGATGGAAGTTCCTCTTTGTCTAGAGGAGATGATGGTGGCCTAGCAATCCTGAGAAAATGTGCAATACCAAAAGAGATGTAGTGAAGTCTCTTTGGCTCCATCATTGCACAAAACACAGTCATATCAATCTAAGTTCATAGATTTCGTCTTGATAAGATTCCTTGTGATGACTCTATCATGAAGCAACAGCCAGAAAAATATTTTGTGTCTAATTCTGCAAGCACTTCTTCATAACCATTTGAAAACTATATGGCATACATTGAGATTGAGGAGTATTTGTTGCCTGCACCTTGAAAAATCCACTTATATTGAGCTTGTTTGTTTGTTTGTTTGTTGACCAATCAAGAGTTGGAGATCATTTAGTTGAGCAAATGCTCTAGTTGAGATGTGGTATGGAAAAATTCAGAGATTTCCAAAGAATTAACCATATAATTCAGGCATTGATTTTCATTCTTATCAAAGGAGTGTAACTCAAGGAATCTTGGCCATATAGGCTTGTCCGCCCAAGTATCATGCGAGAGATTAATTATCAAACTAGAGCCAGCCTTGCAAGAGATATTTCTTTTAAAAGCTAGACAGAGATTAAGATGGGCCCTCCACCAGCAAATCCCGCCATTGGGAGGTCAGTGGTTTAATATTTTTCACAAATCATATGCACCCAAGGAAGATTTTCTTTGTTTAAGAACTTGTCAAGGTTTTTCATGAGTAGTGCTTTGTTATGAACATCAACATTTAAATCCCAGTACCACCTTGATCTTTTGGATTGCAAACTTTGTCCCATGCAATTAGGGCTGAACATGTGCTTTCCTGGCCATATTTTCTCCAAAAAAATGCATGAGATATTTATTCACTTGCCTAAGATACTAGCGAGCAAAACAAGTTCACACACACGAATAAAATAGGTAGAGGTCATAGGATATCAAAGTGGAGCATCCAGTGAATCTCCTTTCAATTATCTGTCATATTGAAGTGAAATATCCATTCCTTATTTTGTTGGCACTAAGAGGAAGCCCAAGATAAGTGAATGGAAAATTTCTAAGTTTGAATTCTAATAACCCAAGAATTCTATTAAGTTTTTCAGCAGGTACTATCACGGGCACCAAAACTGACTTGTTGTAATTAATAATCAAAGCAGTCTGTGCAGAAAAGTGAGCCAACAGATTATTGATTTGATGAAGTTGAGCTTCTACTGCAGGCATGATCAAAATTTTCATCTGCATATTGTATAACTAGAAAGTCCTTATTGGCTTGAGATAAAATTGGTGCATGAATAAGTTGAGCCTGCATGGACCAATTCAGAATGGACTGCAAAAGATCAACAACTAGGATAGATATGAGAGGGAGGAGAGAATCACCTTGCCTCACCCCCTCTATTACATTGAAATTTCTTGCCTGACACACCATTTAACAACAAAGAAGAGAAACTAAAGCTGCAAATCATGGAAATCCAATTGATCCATCTACTGCCAGAACCATAAGTTTTCAGAATTTGGAAGATTGTTTGTTCAATCATATCAAAGGCTTTCTCAAAGTCAAGTTTTAGTAACACAATTTTCTGTTGTGGTTGTTTGCACTGATGAATTTACTCAAAACCCATGCCAAACAATTTTGAATAAATCTAATTTGTAAGAATCCATATTGATTTGTGTGTAGCAACTGGAGAATGACTTTCTGGAGTCCGTTAGCCAAGAAGTTGGTGATGATCTTGATTGTACAATTGAGCAAGGATAGTCTAAAATCATTAGGAGTTGAGGGTTGTCTTTTTTAGGGATCAACGTAATAAAAGAACTATTGATTGATTTCAGATCAACGCTTCCATGGTAAAAATCTTCCATAAGCTCATAGAAGTCCTTAGAGATAATGTCCCAACAAGCTTTATAAGTGACTAAAAGGCCAAGGGTCTTCACACCCCGCAGTAAAAATCGCCAGTTCCCAACATATCATGCAATATATGCCCGTGAGGATTAAGGGATTGTGTTGATGATCGCTTAAAATCCCTAGCATGACCTCTTTATTGACAAGACGTGCCAATAGAAATGACCTTGGGCAGCGACATACCCATTAATAACTATTGACAAGATGACTTTGCTGCATGATAAGTGGTGAAGGTTCGGTTATCAACCATAAAGTTGTTAGGGCTCAACCCACTCACATGTCACACCCACGTGGCAAGCCTTCACGGCTAAGTTAAAGGAGTCTTCGGACCCAGTAAAAATGAAAACTACCTAGAGGAGTGCTTTGTAAAAAATCTCCCCTTTATTTGACAGAGTAAATCATGGAGCACATTTGTGCCTGGTCAGGTTCAAAGGGAATACTAATTATCAAGAACATAAAGGAGAGACTTCAGATCAATGGGTCCTCAGTTCTGGAAGCCGACATGGAAGATAGAACTTGCCTACGAAACTGAAGAACAAAATATTGAAGCTATTCCGAATATAGAAGCCCAAGTCCTCAGCTTGAAGACCAATTTAGGGGCTATTGACAGTGTCGTAGATTAGGTGGTGTGCACCACATCGGCCCGTCGATCATGGGCCGGGCCGAAGACCTGATCACAACTGAAGAATGGGCCCCATATGCCCTGCCCTCGACGTAATCAAGATTGAAACCTCCGAAGACTTGGCGTACACTTCAAGATGTGTTTAAATGTTCGGCATGTTTATCTCTAGATTGTAACCGACCATATGTAAACCCTAAATACCCTTGTGGCCTATACAAGTCAAGGGGTTTAATCTGTAGAGGCACACATTCAAGGCTTAGAGGTTAGAACTCATTCATACGATCTCGAGGTAGATCATCTATATTTTGTACCCCATCCACAATCAATGTAATATAAGCATGATGTAGGGTTTTGCCTCTTCGAGAGGTCCCAAACATGGTAAAATGGTGTCCCCTTTACTTCCAGCTCACCATCGTATCAAGATTACCAGCTCAGGACCCCTACCCAAGATCCGCTAGTTTTAGCATTGACAACATGCCAACACCCAAACGGGCATGCAGCAGGCCAACACCCAGACGGGCACGCAGCAGGACAACACCAAGACGGGCACACAACAGCCAGATTGGGCCGTCAGACAACATAGGGAGGAGGAGGAGGAGGAAGATGAGGGCGAGGACGATGATCCCGATGATCTTGCCGGCGATCCAAAGAAGAGGGATATAGGAGAAAGTTTCAACGTGTGGGAGGACGAGCTGTTGTGTGATGCAGGCTTGACCACTAGCCTGGATCTGATCCATGGCATGGGGAAAAAGGGAACAAACTTTTGGAATAACATTGACATATGGTTCCATGAACACAAGCATTTCATACCTACTCCAACACGGTCATCCACAACCGTGAATCAAACTCCCTCAACCATCGATGGTACACCATCCAAGAGGCCATCTTTAAGTATTGCAACCACTTTAAGAATCTCATCGCACGATGGCCTAGCGGTGCGCAAATCCACAAGCAAGTTCATTTGGCCGGATGTGCATACTTTTGTTGATCACTAGCCAACACAGTATTGTAGTCGGACATGCATAGTTTTGTAGCTGGATATGCATTGTATTGTTGATCACCACACAGATATGCATCTTGTTGATCACTAGCCGGATGTACATAGTTTCATAGTCGGATATGCAAAGTATTGTTGATCACCACCCGGATATGCATACTTTTGTTGATCACTAACCGGATATGCAAAGTATTGTTGGTCATTGCCGGATATGTATGCATAGGTCTTGACAATGTTTTATTTTGTAACCATCTCAAGCGTGTATGTTCAAGAAGTTGGAGAAGGAAAATTTCACTATCATGCATTGCTGGTTGAAGTTGAATGGGAACTAAAGTGGAACCTATCATAGCCAAGAGCGCCGCCCAAGTCACTGAGGAAGAAACCGTGCACCCAACCGACCGAGCAAAAGAACCGCCCAAGAAAATTAGAAGAGGGTTCCAGAAAAAGAAGTGGGAGGAGGAGAGGCGAAGCGAGAAGGTTCGGCTGCCAAGTTGATGGAGAAGTTCGAGAAAATCTTGTCTAAAATGAGGAGGTTTACGTCAAGCAATCCGATATCAAGGAGGAGAAAAGGGCGAAGAGGTTCAAACTGTTGATGGATACGACCGAGAAAAAGCTCACGCTCAAAGAGAAGAGGGCCTTTTTTTAGAAAAGGAGGATTACCCCGCCTCAGCATCTGGGCGATGCATGCGGCCATTTTATTAATTATTCACAAAGACCTTACATAGTAGTATATCAGTTTGTCCGAAGCCACTATCTTAGCAACAACTGTCACTATTCCTAACCACTTATGAAGGGGTGTCGATAGTCCGAGCCTAATACCAAACAGACATCGCACCAGAACCTAACATCTAAAGCCGGAGGCCCCAACCGAGCCACATACTGGGTTTGGGGTACAAACCGGTCCGACGCACTATCATGTGTCGTCGTTGTCTTCCACCAATCCATCTTCAGAGCAGAAACTAACACACCAACCTTGCCAAGCCTCTCTGCCATCGACGCCACCATGACACCAGACAACGTCCTCCTCCTGCGCAAGTCCATCTATGCGCATCGGACACCGAGTCTCCACTGCGCCACGCCGTCAAGATCCACCGCCACCAATGAGTAAGATGAAGCACCGCTCCACCAAAGAATTCGTCCACTGGTCCCTCGAGCCCATGTACACCTCGAAGAATGACGGCCCCAAGGGGAAAATGACACCAGAGCGCAGCCGTCATCCGATCAACTGATCTAGGGTTTCCCCCAAAGGTAGCAGATAGAAGTCTAGAACTTCTCCACGGCAATGCCTTCAAGAAGGTAACGACACAAAAAAGTGCCGCCGTCGCTGGTCTTGGCAATAAGCCGAGAACAAGGTTTTCACCCGATCCGCTCGACGAACCTCTGTCTCGCATCGTGCGCACAGACCACCACCGATCTCCGCAGCCGTGGAGCGAGCAAGCCACTTTGGCCAGATCAAATCTTACCAGAGGGCCAATCACGCCCGCAGCATACCAGTCCACCAAAGCCCTCCACGCCACCGCCGATCTGAGGTGCCGTAGCGCCGCGGCCAGATGTAACAGCTCCACCACTAGTTATCCGCCACCGCTCACCGCCGGGAGTGAGCCACCCTCGCGGAGGCTCGGATCTGAGGAAACACTTCCGCTCGCCCGGGTGCCCGGTGCCACCCTCGCGCGCAAG
>NC_041393.1:166163287-166163792 GCF_002162155.2 Triticum dicoccoides
ATGGGATGGGGATAGCCCGACAACTAAGGTTGGGGCCCCTCGTCCGCCCGCGCGGGGGGCGGCGGAGGGAAGGGATGGGATCTGGAGATGGGAGGCAGAGGTAGCGGTTATGATTAGAGAAGAGGGCCTTGATCGAAGAGAAGAAGGTCATACTCGAGGAGGAAAAGAAGGTTAAGATCGCAGCTGAGGCGGAGGGTGCCAAGATGTTGTTCTTGAATGTGGAGTATTTGGATGATGATGAAAGAATGATCGTGCAAGTCGTCTGCTACAAGATGTTGCGGCGGCAACATGATAAGTTGGAGGTAGTGGACAAGAAGGAGACGGCGGCGGCAAAAATGGAGGCTGGACACGCGGCGCGACGACACTTTGAGCATGGATGAGGGTCGGGTTGCCAGTCTGGCAGGGCAAAAAATCTCAAATTTTGCACGGACTGCCGGACGAAAGACATGTTTTTTTTTTGAAATATCCAGCTTGGCCGCCATTCATTGATTTAGAAGGAAGCATA